>NC_135971.1:19557449-19636552 GCF_053455715.1 Rhinoraja longicauda | reverse complement strand
TCTCTCTCTGTCTCTGTCTCTCTCTCTGTCTCTCTCTTCCCCCCCCCCTTGTCCCGGCTCTGGGTCGGTGCCGATCCGCTCTCCGGTGAACCTTCGCCGGCAGCTTCTGCCTCCAGTCCCCGCCACCGCGGTTCCACGGCCCCGGACAAGTTAAAGAGTCGGGTAGAGTGTGGGTGGTGGGGGGGGGGGGGGGACACTCGCCGCATAAATCACAAATACCTGCAAAATCATCGAACTCGCTTATATTATTCACTTGGGCAGCGTACACCCCAGCGGTATGAATATTGATTTCTCTAACTTCAAGTAACCCTTGCTGTCCCTCTCTCCCCGTCCCTCCCCCACCCTAGTATAGGAGCAAAGAGGTCCTTCTGCAGTTGTACAGGGCCCTAGTGAGACCGCACCTGGAGTACTGTGTGCAGTTTTGGTCTCCAAATTTGAGGGCGTGCTATTGAGGGCGTGCAGCGTAGGTTTACTAGGTTAATTCCCGGAATGGCGGGACTGTCATATGCTGAAAGACTGGAGCGACTAGGTTTGTATGCACTGGAATTTAGAAGGATGAGAGGGGATCTTATCGAAACGTATAAGATTACTAAGGGGTTGGACACGTTAGAGGCAGGAAACATGTTCCCAATGTTGGGGGAGTCCAGAACCAGGGGCCACAGTTTAAGAATAAGGGGTAGGCCATTTAGAACAGAGACGAGGAAAAACGTTTTTAGTCAGAGAGTTGTGAATCTGTGGAATTCTCTGCCTCAGAGGGCAGTGGAGGCCAATTCTCTGAATACATTCAAGAGAGAGTTAGATAGAGCTCTTGAGGATAGCGGAGTCAGGGGGTATGGGGAGAAAGCAGGAACGGGGTACTGATTGAGAATGATCAGCCATGATCACATTGAATGGCGGTGCTGGCTCGAAGGGCCGAAGGGCCGAATGGCCCACTCCTGCACCTATTGTCTATTGTCTATGATCCAGGCTGACTGTCCCCCTGATTAAAGTTTACAATGTACGCCTCATTGTCAACTTCCCTCAAGCCAACAATGAACCATTCTACATTCTCCTTGAACTGCGCCCCCCTTTGATCTCTTGTTTTCCCCTAATGTAACCCCACTTTTAAAAAAGGGAGGGAGAGAGAAAACGGGGAATTATAGACCAGTTAGCCTAACATCGGTAGTGGGGAAAATGCTAGAGTCAGTTATTAAAGATGTGATAGCATCACATTTGGAAAGTGGTGAAATCATCGGACAAAGTCAGCATGGATTTACCAAAGGCAAATCATGTCTGACGAATCTTATAGAATTTTTTGAGGATGTACCTAGTAGAGTGGATAAGGGAGAACCAGTCGATGTGTTATATCTGGACTTTCAGAAGGCCTTCGACAAGGTCCCACATAGGAGATTGGTGTACAAACTTAAAGCACACGGTATTGAGGGTTCAGTGTTGAGGTGGATTGCAAATTGGTTGGCGGACAGGAAGCAAAGAGTAGGAATAAACGGGTCCTTTTCGGAATGGCAGGCAGTGACTAGTGGGGTACCGCAAGGCTCAGTGCTGGGACCCCAGTTATTTACAGTGTATATTAATGATTTGGACGAGGGAATTGAATACAACATCTCCAAGTTTGCGGATGACACGAAGCTGGGTGGCAGTGTTAGCTGCGAGGAGGATGCTAGGAGGCTGCAGAGTGACTTGGATAGATTAGGCGAGTGGGCAAATGCATGGCAGATGCAATATAATGTGGATAAATGTGAGGATATCCACTTTGGCGGCAAGAACAGGAAAGCAGAGTATTACCTGAATGGTGACCGATTGGGAGAAGGGGAGATGCAACGTGACCTGGGTGTCATGGTGCACCAGTCATTGAAAGCAAGCATGCAGGTGCAGCAGGCAGTGAAGAAAGCGAATGGTATGTTGGCATTCATAGCAAGAGGATTTGAGTTTAGGAGCAGGGAGGTTCTGCTGCAGTTGTACAGGGCCTTGGTGAGACCGCACCTGGAGTATTGTGTGCAGTTTTGGTCTCCTAACCTGAGGAAAGACGTTCTTGCCTTAGAGGGAGTACAGAGAAGGTTCACCAGATTGATCCCTGGGATGGCGGGACTTTCATATGAGGAAAGACTGGATAGACTGGGCTTGTACTCGCTGGAATTTAAAAGACTGAGGGGGGATCTTATAGAAACATATAAAATATATAAACATATAAAAGGGGTTGGAGAGGCTAGATGCGGGAAGATTGTTCCCGATGTTGGGGGAGTCCAGAACCAGGGGTCACAGCTTAAGGATAAGGGGGAAGTCTTTTAGGACCGAGATGAGAAAACATTTCTTCACACAGAGAGTGGTGAGTCTGTGGAATTCTCTGCCACAGAAGGTAGTTGAGGCCAGTTCATTGGCTATATTTAAGAGGGAGTTGGATGTGGCCCTTTTTGCTAAAGGGATCAGGGGGTATGGAGAGAAGGCAGGTACAGGCTACTGAGCTGGATGATCAGCCATGATCATATTGAATGGCGGTGCAGGCTCGACGGGCCGAATGGCCTACTCCTGCATCTATTTTCTATGTATCACACCTAACCCTTCCATATCTCCCGTTTCCCTCTGCCCTGACTCTGAAGAAGGGTCTAGGGTCTCGTCCCGAAACATCACCCATTCCTTCTCTCCAGAGACGCTGCCTGTCCCGCTGAGTTGCTCCAGCATTTTGTGTCGATCAATATGATCGAGTCGGGTTCTATTTGTGCAGCTAATTTTATTGACTGTTATTTTATTTCTCACCAAGGATGGAGGGAGAGTGAAATTTCAAGTACTGCTTCTCAGTTGCCACAGCTTTCCCCCCACCCCCCACTGCAATTGATCTTTAATTTTAAAAAACCTTTATTTGCAGTCGTTGTAATCAGGACAAGTCTTTTTCTTTTGTTGCACCAGCAGGCCAATAAGTGTTTGACAGACTGCCATAAATGTCCCAGACCATCATCATCTGTCACCCGGGATTAAGCTGACCATGATGGCAGGTCATAGGGGAATGTTGCCAGGACTAGAGGATCTGAGCTACAGGGAGAGGTTGAGCAGGCTGGGTCTCTATGACAACACAGGAGCCCTAAGAAGGGAGTGCAGGAAATCAGAACGGAGATGGAAATGTGATAAGCTTCAAATTTCCTTCGAAATTCTGAGAAACAATCTTCTCAAATACCAGGAAGCAGTAAAGCGTGGGGGAGCAAAATACTTTTCTGACCTTATTTCCAAACACTCTTGTTATTCCAAGGTCCTATTTAGCACTATTACCTCTGTCATATGTCCCGCCCGAAGTACCAGCTTAGTTGGGTCCCCTGCTAAGTGTGAAGAATTCTCTACATTTTTCACTAGCAAAGTTGAGAACATTCGAACGAATATTTCCCTTCCCACCCGTGACCTAGCTGTCTCACTGGTCTGTTCATCTAAATTGGCCTGTTTCCAACCCGTCACTCTATCCACCTTTGCAAAGCTTGTCTCCAAAATGAAACCTGCAACCTGCCCCCTTGACACTGTCCCCACTGCCCTTCTGAAGGATGTCATTGCAATAGCCGGTCCCAGCATCCTCTCTATCATCAACAGTTCTCTGGCCACTGGCACCGTTCCGACCTGCTTCAAGCACGCGGTGGTCCAGCCCCTCCTGAACAAACCTAACCTCGACCCCACCTTGCCTAGCCACAACAGACCCATTTCCAAACTGCCATTCTTGTCAAAAGTCCTT
This sequence comes from Rhinoraja longicauda, assembly GCF_053455715.1. NCBI lineage: Eukaryota > Metazoa > Chordata > Chondrichthyes > Rajiformes > Arhynchobatidae > Rhinoraja > Rhinoraja longicauda. Next base: position 19,632,846 of record NC_135971.1, on the reverse strand, counting down.
GAAAAGGTAACTCTAAATCAACTACTGCCTTACCTACACCAAAATACCATCCCGGAAAGTTTCCAGTCAGGTTTCAGGGCCCACCACAGCACAGAGTCTGCCTTGTTGAAGGTACACAGCGACCAGCTTCTCGCCATCGACACTGGCGATTGTGCAATCTTGCTCCTTCTCGACCTCTGCGCAGCGTTCGATACAGTGGACCACACCATCCTTATTGACCATCTCCAGTACGGGGTTGGAGTAGATGGCACTGCCCTGAGCTGGTTCGTTTCCTACCTCAAAAATAGGAGTTTCTCCATCAATATAGGCAACTTTTCCTCTTCCCCAGCTAGCCTCTCCTGCGGGGTTCCACAAGGCTCCATCCTAGGCCCCATTCTCTTCTCTCTGTACATGCTCCCCCTCGGCCAATCATTCAAAGGCACGGCATTTCTTTCCACTGCTATGCGGATGACACACAGCTTTTTCTCCCCCTGAAACCCAACAACCGGTCAAATTTAATCAGCTTCATGCACTGCCTTGAGGACATAAAATGTTGGATGGCACAGAACTTCCTTCAACTAAACGAGAGCACGTCTGAGGTCCACCTATTCAGCCCTCCCGAATCCATCAAAACGATAACAGGCTGCCTTGGAAGCCTATCCTCCCTCGTCAAACCACATGTCAAAAACCTTGGCGTGATATCTGACTCCGCTTTTAAGTTTGACAAGCAAGTCAACTCTGGTAAAAGCCAGTTTCTTCCAGCTTCGTGCCATAGCTAAAATCAAACCATTCCTCCAATTTGACGATCTCGAAAAAAATCATCCACGCATTCATTCCCTCACGCCTAGACTACTGCAACTCCCTATACACTGGGATCAGCCAATCATCCCTGTCCCACCTGCAATTGGTCCAAAACGCCGCAGCGAGACTCCTGACGGGTACCCGTAAAAGGGACCACTTCACCCCGATTCTGGCCTCTCCACTGGCTCCCAGCACGGTACAGAATCAACTTCAAGCTCCTCCTATTCACATACAAAGCCATAAACGGGCTTGCCCCCCCCCCCCCAGCCAATATCAAAACTCTTCTAACCCACCACTCTATCTCCAGGTTGAGCAGGCAGTTTAAAAAGAGCGCCAAAAGGAAGTAGTAGTCAATTTCAAAAGTCCGGGAGCAGAGCAAGGACGCCCGTTGGCTGAGCACTAAAGTAAGTGCCAATCACAGTTGAGCAGGCAGTTTAAAAAGAGCGCCAAAAGGAAGTAGTAGTCAATTTCAAAAGTCCGGGAGCAGAGCAAGGACGCCCGTTGGCTGAGCACTAAAGTAAGTGCCAATCACAGTTGAGCAGGCAGTTTAAAAAGAGCGCCAAAAGGAAGTAGTAGTCAATTTCAAAAGTCCGGGAGCAGAGCAAGGACGCCCGTTGGCTGAGCACTAAAGTAAGTGCCAATCACAGTTGAGCAGGCAGGTAAATTGGACAATCAGGCAGGTGATATAAGCAATACTTGCAAAAGGGTGCAGCCCTGTTCAGGTGCAGCCCAGTGAGGGAAGTGCCCAGTGAGAAAAGTGCGAGTCTTTGGCTGCGAGTCTTCGGCGAGGAGGCTGAGGTGAGGAGGATACGATTGTTTTAAGCCAGAGCTGGTTGTAGGCACAAGGTGATGGCGGAAAAGTTGGTGCGGTGTGTTTCCTGCAGGATGTGGGAAGACAGGGACGTCGCTGGAGCTTCTGGGAGCTACACCTGCAAGAATTGCGTCCAGGTGCAGCTCCTGAAGGGACGTGTGGTGGAGTTGCAGAGGCAGTTGGATGACCTCAGGGCCATCCGAGAATGCGAGAGTTTCCTCGACAGGACCTATTGTGAGGCTGTCACGCCAAGGGTCCAGGTCGAGCGAAGGTGGGAGACTGTTTCAGGGGGGAGTGGACGTGGACGTGGACTACAGGAGACCCCAGTGGCTGTGCCTATTGCAAATAGGTATACCCTCTTGGGAACTGTCGGGGCAGAAGACGTTTCCAGTCCGAGTGGCGGAACTGTTGGCAAGGATACTCGACAGGGGAGACTGAAGTCTGGAAGAGCCGTAGTGGTCGGTGACTCCATAGTCCGAGGGACGGACAGAAGATTCTGTGGCAGCAGGAGGGACTTGAGGATGGTCTGTTGCCTCCCTGGTGCCAGGGTTCAACACATCACAGACCGGCTTCAGAAAATCCTAGTGAGGGAAGGCGATCAACCTGAAGTCGTTGTGCACGTGGGCACGAATGACGTCGGGCGGAAGAGGAAGGAGGTGCTACAGCGGGAGTTTAGAGAGTTGGGAAAAGCACTGAGAAGTAGGACGTCGAAGGTGGTTATCTCTGGACTGCTACCGGTACCTCGTGCTGGTGAGGCCAGGAACAGAGAGATAGAGGGTATGAATTTATGGCTGAGGGGCTGGTGCAGAGAGCAGGGATTTCGATTTCTGGACCACTGGGATCTCTTCTGGGCTAGGGGTGACTTGTACAAAAGGGACGGGTTGCATCTTAACAGCAGGGGGACAAACATTCTGGCAGGCAGGTTTGCTAGTGTGACACCTGTGGCTTTAAACTAAGTAGTGGGGGGGAGGGGTTAACAAGTTGTGAATATGAAGATGAGGTAAAAGGGAATACAGGAGATATTGCAAAAGACTCTCGGAAGAATGGGAACAGAAGTTCTAGAGCGGAAAAGAAATTAAGGACAGAGCCAATTGTGAACGATGTGAGAGAGGAGGTAAATACAGAAGTTAAAGTGTTGTACTTAAATGCGCGTAGTATAAAAAATAAAGTGGATGAGCTTGAGGCTCAGTTAGTCATGGGCAAGTATGATGTTGTAGGGATCACTGAGACATGGTTACAAGAGGACCAGGGCTGGGAACTGAATATCCAGGGGTACACAACGTATAGAAAAGACAGACAGGTGGGCAGAGGGGGTGGGGTTGCTCTGATGGTAAGGAATGATATTCATTCCCTTGCAAGGGGTGACATAGAATCAGGAGATGTTGAATCAGTATGGATAGAAATGAGAAATTGTAAGGGTAAAAAGACCCTAATGGGAGTTATCTATAGGCCCCCAAACAGTAGCCTCGACATAGGGTGCAAGTTGAATCAGGAGATAAAATTGGCGTGTCAAAAATGTAATGCTACTGTGGTTATGGGAGATTTCAACATGCAGGTAGACTGGGAAAATCAGGTTGGAAATGGACCCCGGGAAAGAGAGTTTGTAGAGTGCCTTCGAGATGGATTCTTAGAACAGCTTGTACTGGAGCCTACCAGGGAGAAGGCAATTCTGGATTTAGTGTTGTGTAATGATCCTGATCTGATAAGGGGACTAGAGGTAAAAGAGCCATTAGGAGGCAGTGATCACAACATGATAAGTTTTACTCTGCAAATGGAAAGGCAGAAGGGAAAATCGGAAGTGTCGGTATTACAGTATAGCAAAGGGGATTACAGAGGCATGAGGCGGGAGCTGGCCAAAATTGATTGGAAGGAGGCCCTAGCAGGGAAGACGGTAGAACAGCAATGGCAGGTATTCCTGGGAATAATGCAGAGGTTGCAGGATCAATTTATTCCAAAGAGGTGGAAAGACTCTAAGGGGAGTAAGAGACACCTGTGGCTGACGAGGGAAGTCAGGGACAGCATAAAAATTAAGGAGAGGAAGTATAACATAGCAAAGAAGAGTGGGAAGACAGAGGATTGGGACTCTTTTAAAGAGCAACAAAAGTTCACTAAAAAGGCAATACGGGGAGAAAAGATGAGGTACGAGGGTAAACTAGCCAATAATATAAAGGAGGATAGCAAAAGTTTTTTTAGGTACGTGAAGAGGAAAAAAATAGTCAAGGCAAATGTGGGTCCCTTGAAGACAGAAGCAGGGGAATTTATTATGGGGAACAAAGAAATGGCAGACGAGTTAAACCGTTACTTTGGATCTGTCTTCACTGAGGAAGATACACACAATCTCCCAAATGTTCTAGGGGCCGGAGAACCTAGGGTGATGGAGGAACTGAAGGAAATCCACATTAGGCAGGAAATGGTGTTGGGTAGACTGATGGGACTGAAGGCTGATAAATCCCCAGGGCCTGATGGTCTGCATCCCAGAGTACTTAAGGAGGTGGCTCTAGAAATAGTGGAAGCATTGGAGATCATTTTTCAATGTTCTATAGATTCAGGATCAGTTCCTGTGGATTGGAGGATAGCAAATGTTATCCCACTTTTTAAGAAAGGAGGGAGAGAGAAAACGGGGAATTATAGACCAGTTAGTCTGACATCAGTGGTGGGGAAGATGCTGGAGTCAATTATAAAAGACGAAATTGCTGAGCATTTGGATAGCAGTAACGGGATCATTCCGAGTCAGCATGGATTTACGAAGGGGAAATCATGCTTGACAAATCTACTGGAATTTTTTGAGGATGTAACTAGGAAAATTGACAAGGGAGAGTCAGTGGATGTGGTGTACCTCGACTTTCAGAAAGCCTTCGACAAGGTCCCACATAGGAGATTAGTGGGCAAAATTAGGGCACATGGTATTGGGGGTAGGGTACTGACATGGATAGAAAATTGGTTGACAGACAGAAAGCAAAGAGTGGGGATAAATGGGTCCCTTTCGGAATGGCAGGCAGTGACCAGTGGGGTACCGCAAGGTTCGGTGCTGGGACCCCAGCTATTCACGATATACATTAATGACTTAGACGAAGGGATTAAAAGTACCATTAGCAAATTTGCAGATGATACTAAGTTGGGGGGTAGTGTGAATTGTGAGGAAGATGCAATAAGGCTGCAGGGTGACTTGGACAGGTTGTGTGAGTGGGCGGATACATGGCAGATGCAGTTTAATGTAGATAAGTGTGAGGTTATTCACTTTGGAAGTAAGAATAGAAAGGCAGATTATTATCTGAATGGTGTCAAGTTAGGAGGAGGGGGAGTTCAACGAGATCTGGGTGTCCTAGTGCATCAGTCAATGAAAGGAAGCATGCAGGTTCAGCAGGCAGTGAAGAAAGCCAATGGAATGTTGGCCTTCGTAACAAGAGGAGTTGAGTATAGGAGCAAAGAGGTCCTTCTACAGTTGTACCGGGCCCTGGTGAGACCGCACCTGGAGTACTGTGTGCAGTTTTGGTCTCCAAATTTGAGGAAGGATATTCTTGCTATGGAGGGCGTGCAGCGTAGGTTCACTAGGTTAATTCCCGGAATGGCGGGACTGTCGTATGTTGAAAGGCTGGAGCGATTGGGCTTGTATACACTGGAATTTAGAAGGATGAGGGGGGATCTTATTGAAACATATAAGATAATTAGAGGATTGGACACATTAGAGGCAGATAACATGTTCCCAATGTTGGGGGAGTCCAGAACAAGGGGCCACAGTTTGAGAATAAGGGGTAGGCCATTTAGAACGGAGATGAGGAAGAACTTTTTCAGTCAGAGGGTGGTGAAGGTGTGGAATTCTCTGCCTCAGAAGGCAGTGGAGGCCAGTTCGTTGGATGCTTTCAAGAGAGAGCTGGATAGAGCTCTTAAGGATAGCGGAGTGAGGGGGTATGGGGAGAAGGCAGGAACGGGGTACTGATTGAGAGTGATCAGCCATGATCGCATTGAATGGCGGTGCTGGCTCGAAGGGCTGAATGGCCTACTCCTGCACCTATTGTCTATTGTCTATTGTCTATTGTCCCCCAGGTCAGCCGACTTGGGGCTACTGACTATCCCGCGGTCTAGGCTTAAGCTCAGGGGTGACCGCGCTTTTGCGGTTGCAGCTCCTAGACTGTGGAACAGCATCCCTCTCCCCATCAGAACTGCCCCCTCTATCGACTCCTTTAAGTTCAGGCTCAAAACCTACTTCTATTCCCTTGCGTTTGAGGCCCTCTGAGGGGGCGCTGTGAACTGTTTATGTCTGTGTCGTTAGGTTGGTGTGCCACTGTGTGTTCTTTTTTAGTACGATTTTTTAGAATGATCAGCCATGATCACATTGAATAGCGGTGCTGCCTCGAAGGGCCGAATGGCCTCCTCCTGCACCTATTGTCTATTGTCTACCTGCACTGATGTACAGAACTTTGGTCAACGTGGGTTGTGTTTAAATGTGCTATACAAATAAAATTGACTTGACTCTATTTCTTGGAGCGCAGGAGGATGAGGGATGATCTTTTTGAGGTGTATAAGATCACGAGAGGAATAGATCGGGTAGATGCACAGAGTCTCTTGCCCAGATTAGGGGAATCGAGGACCAGACGACATAGATTTAAGGTGAAGGGGAAAAAATGTAATAGGAATCTGTGGGGCAACTTGGGCCACACGGCCTGTTTCCACACTGTATGACCACTGTATGACTCTATGACACCCCTGGTCCTACCCCACAGAGACTTTAATTTAGTTTAGTTTAGTTTAGTTTAGAGATACAGCATGGAAACAGGCTCTTAGTCCCACCGAGTCCGCGCCGACCAGTGGACTCGGTGGGCCTAAGGACCTGTTTCCACGGGTGTCATAGAGTCATAGAGTGACTATCCTACACATATTAGGGACAATTTTTATTTATTATAGCAAGCCAATTAACCTACAAACCTGTCGGTCTTTGGAGAGTGGGAGGAAACTGGAGATCCCGGAGGAAAACCAAGCGGTCATGGGGAGAACGTACAAATTCTGTACACGAACGTGGTCAGGATCGAACCCGGTCGCTGGTGCTGTGAGGCAGCAACTCTGCTGCTGAGCCATTGTGCCTCCCCAGTGGCTGAAGCTATCTAGCCCCTGACTCCAGGCACTGGCCTTTCCACGACCCCTTGCCTCTCAGCGGCTTACATCCCCCTGTGACCTGGCCTCATGGTCAGCTTAATCTCCAACCCTGTCTTCGCACCTGCCGCCACCACCACTAAACAGAATTTTAGGGGGGTGGGAGGAACTGTAAAATTGTCTCTTCCGAACGGAGACGCGACCTTTGTTTCTGGGCCGTGTCTCCGTTCCCGCTGCAGCCTACCATCGGCCAAACACCTGGAGCTGGCGGCCTCCAGCTGGGACCACCAGGGGCTCTGGTTCGCAGAGCCCGCGGACCGGACTTACTATCTGCGGGGCCGGCTGTCTTCGGAGGTTGTGGTGGTCTGCGGGAGCGGCCCGACTCGTCTCCGGAGGCTTCTTCGGCCGCGGGCCGCGTAGACGTCAGAAGCTCGCAGCCCCCTGGGCGGGGGCCGACATCGGGAGCTCCGGCAGCCGCAGCGTCTTCGCCCCCCGAATCCTGGGGCTTGGGTCGGCCCGCCACGGACCTTCCACCGTCCGGCGCGGCCTGGACGAGAAAAGACAAACTGGCCTTCCATCACAGTGAGGAGGTGACTGGAGGAGACTCACTGTGATGGATGCTTCTTTTTGTTTGGTGTTGGTTTATGATTGTGTGTTATTGCATATTTGTATTGCTTATTTTTATTGGTCTTATTGTTGGACTGTGGGTAATCTTTCATTTCACTGCACATTTATGTGGATGTGAGAAATAAATTGACTATTGAGGATCCTCCTGCTGCATCCTGTTGACTTCAGAAGCCCTTCCTATCTCTCGCTCTCTCTCTCTCTCTCTCTCTTTCTCTCTTTCTCTCTCCCTGCCTCACACACAGTCTCTGTTTCTCACTCTCTGTCTCCCTCACTTCCTCACATGCGCCACACACACACTCTCTTGTTCTCCTTGTTCTCCTAGTTTATCTTGACATGATGTGTGGCATAAACAGAGTGGGCCGGAAAGGCCTGTGGCTGTGCTGCCATTTTCAATGCATAATTATTTCAGCACATTCTTTTAATTTAACTATTTTTACAAACAATCGTGCTTTGTTCTTGACCTTGTACCATTTTATTAGGCATTCCATTTTAACAGCTTTTGAAACATGTCCCCTGGAAAGGAATGATATTAAAAAGAATACTCATCAGAAACGCTTCAAAATAAGTTTATATATTTGAAGACATTTCACTGTTTCTTTAAGCTGCCTCTTTGAACTTTTTTTAATCAGATTCCAATGTTGTATCTGAATGAATGAATGAATGAATGCTTTATTGTCACATGTGACAAGTCACAGTGAAGTTCTTTGCTTGCATACACGCAAGGAATGTTACAAGGTATTCGCGCCAGGTTCACCTTTGCTCTCCCCCCCCCCCCCCCCCAGCGGTCCCCCCAAACCATGTCCTCTTTGTACAAACACCTCGTAAAAGTTACATCCTTGATCTTTTTTTAATTAAAAATATTCAAATATTAAAATGATATTTACAATACAATAAAACCAAACCAGAACCCACCACCATAATACAGGACAAACAATAAACTATTATACAACTATCTTACACTCCTTGTACAGGATGCATTCCACCCCCGCGGTGCCCAGCGGTCCCGGAAAACCCCCAGGGTGCATGTGGACACCACCCGGACGCGGACGGACGTAACCACGGAAAAGGGGCAGGCGGCCGGCTCGGGCCTGGCGCCGTGACTCGTGGATGGCCAGCTTGGCCAGGCCCAGGAGCAACCCTACCAGGACATCTTCAGCCCTGCCCTCTCCCCTACGCACAGGGTGTCCAAAGATGAGGGTGGTGGGTGCGAAGTGCAGCCAGAAGGCGAGGAGCAGCCCCTTTAGATATTGGAAGAGGGGCTGCAACCTCACACACTCCATGTACACGTGGAACATAGACTCACACACTCCATGTACACGTGGTACACAGACTTTGCACATCCCCAATCCTTTACACAGGTCACTTTGTTTCATATATTCTGTGTTTTTATGTATGTTGGCAGATCCGTTTCCTTCCTGGGATGAATAAAGTTCTATCGTACCGTATTGTATCATAATAAACCAAACTAAACTTTCATCAGGAACCTGCTGACAGCAAGGGTCTTATCACCAGCCACACTTGCTGCAGCTCATTGATAAAACCACTTCAGCTTGGGGGCTGCATCACAGTTTACTGGAGTGTGCACTGACCTGAGGCCCTTTCTCAGAATTGGAACGAGATTGCATTTTCAGCCCTTTCAAGCTTTATTCACAGCCTCCTTCGAAGGTTCCTCTGTCATATTCCACTTGGGCAGTCTACAAGCCAACGGTAGGAACATTGACGATAGACACTAAATGCTGGAGTAACTTAACGGGACAGTCAGCATCTCTGGAGAGAAGGAATGGGTGCCGTTTCGGGTCGAGACACTCTTTTACTCAAGGTATTGAATTAGGGTAGTCTAGTTTAAAGATACAGCACGGAAACAGGCCCTTCGACCCACTGAGACTGCACTGACCAGTGATCCCCGCAAACTAACACTATCCTAACCACCAGGTGGCGCCACCAGCACTCGGCAACAACCTGTCTGCCCTTTCTACTGTTTTTATTATTTTACGTATGTGTTAAAAGTATGTTTTAGTGTTGCTTGGTTTGTTTTTATGTGGGGGGTGGGGGGAGGGGAATTAGCGGAAGATTTCTTTTCAATCTCTTACCTCGACAAAGATGCGATTTTTCTCCGTATCGTATCTCCGTCCCCACTGCGGCCTAACATCGAGGCGTTGGCGGCCTTTACTGGAGACCGACCCGGCGCTTCAAGCCGCGGGCACGGCGCGGACTTTAACATCGCGGAGCTTGCGATCCTTTGCCGAGGAGTTTCGATCGGGGAGTTTCGATCGTCGCGACGCGAGGGCCTCGGACATTCGGCAGCAGCGACTGTGGATGGTTCAACAGCCCCGACCGTGGTTGAACACAAAGAGGAAGGTGATGGAACTTTATTACCTTCCATCACAGTGAGGAATGTGGAATCCACTGAGGTGGATGTTTATGTTAACTTTAATTTTATGTGGCTGTATGTCTTGTTGCTTTTTACTTAGTATGGATGTATGGTAACTCAAATTTCACTGTACCTTAATTGGTGCATGTGACAATAAATTGATCTTGAAATCTTGAAATCTACACACACGGGACAATTTACAATTTTACTGAAGCCAATTAACCTACAAACCTGCACGTCTTTGGAGTGTGAGAGGAAACCGGAGCACCCGGAGAAAACCCATGCGGTCACGGGGAGAAAGTATCAACTGTGTACAGAGTTTCGGGAGCAGCTGTGGTCAGGATTGAACCCTTGTCTCTGGCGCTGTAAGGCAGCAATTCTACCGTTGTACCACCGTGCCATGTGAAGAATTGAATTCTTTACTGAAGATAGATGCAAAATGGCAGGCGTAACTCAGCGGGTCGGGCAGCATCTCTGGATGCTCATCAGGCAGCATCCTGACCCGAAACGTCACCTATTCCTTTTCTCCAGAGACTCTGCCTGACCCACTGAGTTGCTCCAGCTTTTTGTGTCTATCTTTGGTCTAAACCAGCATCTGCAGTTCCTTCCTACACATGGAATTCTTCAATGTCAGGTAACCAATAACTCCCCTCTCCTTTGTTCCATCCCTCCCTTTCTCCCACCCACCCCCTTTACCTTGTACCCCATCTGCACTCACCCACTTCTCCCTTCCCGTTCACATTATGTCCTCTAGCTTCACAATTTGCAACTCTCCTGTTCTTATCTCAAACCTTTGTCTTTTCATCTCTGGACTTTGTCCAACCATCTGCCCACCAAACACCTCCTGCCTCCCAGACCTGCATCCACCCATCACTTGCCAATATTTGTCCTGCCTCTCCTCTCTTCCAGCTTTCTTCCCCCACCTCCCCCACCACATAAGGTCTGAAAAAGGGTCCCGACCCGAAACGTCACTTATCCATGTTCTCCAGAGTATGTGGCCTGACCCACTGAGTTACTCCAGCACTTTGAGTCTTTGAGAAAGGCCGGGGGTTGTGACATTTCTCCCATCCCAGGGCCTTGTGTCCATCTTCCCCTGTTGGCGCTGTTAGCTGATCCAATTTCCCAACAAAATGCTGGCGTTCAGGCCCTTCACCTGCATTGCACTTTCTGTGAAACAGCATAGACAATGCCTGCATCCTGTCCATCTGTGGTTGCTGGGCTGTTGGCCTTCGGAAGCTGGAGAAGGCGGTATGTGGTCTCAACCCGTGAATTTAATTCCGGGGCCTGTGAAGAACAGAGAGAGGACAATTTACGGGATGCAATATTCGAGTTGCTGCGAGAAAGTATGCAGCCGGGCAACAAGTGCTTAAAGGCAGAAGATTAAATTTTCAGGTACTTTGAGAGGAAAGTTGGAACGTAGAACATAGAAAAGTACAACACGGGAACAGGCCCTTCAGCCCAGTGTCTACGCTGAACATGAAGCCAAAATAAACTAACTTCAACCGCCTGCACATGGAGTCATAGCATCATAGTGTGAAAACGGGCCCTTCAGCCCAACTTGCGCGTGCCGACCAGCATGCCCCATCTACACTTGTCCCATTCTCAGGATCCACTCCTCAGTCAGCATCTGGGGAACGAAGCGGAGAGACGTTTTGGGTCAAGACTCTATAGATGTACTGTGGGAGGGGAGGGGAGATAACTAGTATATGCAGAGGTGGGGGGGGGGGGGGGAGGGGAGGCACGAGCTAGTGTACTATTCATCTGCCCCTCTGTTCCTCTATCCACCCGATCATCCACACATACTCTTCTTCCCCACAACGTCACACCCCCCCCCCCCCCCACTCATAAGTTCATAAATCACAGGAGCAAAATTAGGCCATTCAGCCCTTCACGTCTACTCCGCCGTTCAATCATGGTTGATCTATTTTACCCTCTCAACACCATTTTCCTGCCTTCTCCCCATAACCTATAACACCCATACTAATCAGGAGTATCTGCCTTAAAAATACCCACTGACGGCCTCCACAGCCTTCTGTGGCAATGAACTCCACAGATTCACCACCCTCTGACGAAAGAACTTTCTTCTCATCTCCTTCCTCAAGGAAATTCCTTTTATTCTGAGGCTGTGACTTCTGGTCCTAGACTCTCCCACTAGTGGAAACATTCTCTCCACATCTACACTATCCAGGTCTTTCATTATTTTGGTAAGTTTCAATGAGGTCCGCCCTTGTCCAAAAATCCTTGACACCCTTACTAATCATGTATCCGTCGATCTCTGCTTCAAAAATACCCAACGACTTGGCCTCCACACCATCTGTGGCAATGAGTTCCACAGATTCACCACCCTGACTAAAGGAATTAAGCAGTTTCTTCCTCAACCATCTCATCTTCCCATCACCCACACTCTCCTCTCATCAGGTCCTCCCACCAGCCCCCCCTCCGTATTGCTGCCATCTGCCCACCTAACTTCTCTTCTTTGGTGATGAGGAAAAGGTGACGATTTGGGACAAAACCCTTCTTCAGACCCCCATTCCTTCTATCCAGAGATGCTGCCTGACCCGTTGAGTTACTCCAGCATTTTGTGTCTATCTGCAGTTGAAACCAGCATCTGCAGTTCCTTCCTGCACATATTTCTTCTTTGGTTCCAGTCACCACCATCCCTTCCCTTCCCACCAGATCCCATCATCTGTGACCCCTGGTCACCGCCATCATTCACATCCCAGACACCGTTGCTATTACCATCCCTCGTTACCTCAGTTTAACTACATCCAAAAATCCATCCCCCGATCAACCTGGATTCACTGATCAGGTGCCACCACCTTCCTCCTCCCCCCCCCCACCACCACCCCCCCCCCCCACTTCCTACAGGTTTCTCCTCCCCACTCTTTAAGTCCAGAGGAAAGGTTCCAACCCGAAACGTCAACTGTCCATTTCCTTCTCCTGATACGATGAGTTTCTGCAGCTTCAGCACAAAGTGCTGGAGTAACTCAGCGGATCAGGCAGCATCTCTGGAGAAAAGGAAGAGGTGACAATGTTTCGGGTCGAGACCTTTCTTCAGACCCTTCAGCAGTTGACCTTTTGCCCAAACGTGCCAACCAGAATCGCATCCCCTTCCTTTGCCTTCCAGATGCTGACATCTTCGGCCAAGGAAGAGGGGCCATTTGACACAACTGATGAAGCAGATTTTATTTTGCCAATGATTTGTCCTCCCTCCAACCCACTGCCCAGGGTCGTTTTTACAGCATTATGGGCCCCCGGGCAACGCAGTGTACTGGGGCCCCTACCGTTACTCTCCCCCACCCCCCTTTCCCTACCAGCCCCCCCCCTGTCATGCCGGCGAAAAGCCCTTACCGAAAAGCACTTAGCGATGGACTTAGGGTGCTACATTGTTGCGAAAAGCACTTACAGATCGCTATGAGAAGCACTTAGTGACCGAAAATGTTGCGAAAAAAGCACTTATTGAACCTACATTTTTAAAGTAGTGTTTATTTATTGCAAGTCACTTAACATACACAGATCAGCATGGGGCCCCTATGCTCGTGGGGCCCCGGGCAAGTGCCCATCAGGCCCATGCGTTAAGACGGCCCTGCCACTGCCCACTTACCTTGTTCAACTCTTGCCGTGAAACTCTGTTAAACCCAACAAATCCTTCCGCGGTGTCCGACTTACTCCTTCGATAATAATCTGACATAAAACAACGAGATAGCAACAGAATTTCTAATTGTGCATTATCCAAAGTCTTACCAATTTGTCACCATTAAATGGTGGACGCAGGGCGGCACGGTGGCGCAGCGGTCGAGCTGCTGCCCTACAGCGCCAAAGACCTGGGTTCCACCCTGACTACGAGTGCTGTCTATACAGAACTTGTACATTCGCCCCGTGACCTGCAGGGGTTTTCCCCGAGATCTTCGGTTTCCTCCCACACTCCAAAGATGGACAGGTTTATAGGTTAATTGGCTTGGTATAAATGTAAATTGTCCCTCGTGTGTGTAGGATAGTGTTAATGTGCGGGGATCGCTGATCGGTGTGGACTCGGTGGGCCGAAGGGCCTGTTTCCGCGCTGTACCTCTAAACTAAACTTAAACTAAACACAATGCATTAATACTGGATTAAAATAGTGCACATATAGAGTTTACTCTAGCTTCTTTATTCTAGGTTTAGAGTGGGTATTGGTCACTAATTTAGCCCCAGGGGTGGACAGAGAAATGAGGGGACCAGAGACGGACGAAGTGAAAGTGTGAGCCATGTGCTAATTATTGGCAGCCAAAACGTGGTGAAATTCTCCTGACACAGCGGTCGAGTTGCTGCCTTACAGCACCAGAGACACAGGTTCGATCCTGACCACGGGGTCTGTACGGAGTTTATGGAATTTGCATGTTCTCCCTGTGACTGCACGGCTTTCCTCACACATCCCAAACACGTGCAGGTTTTAGGTTGATTGGCTTCTACAAATGACCCCATAGTGTTTGGTGAGTGGATGGGAGATGGGATCACACGGAGTGAGTGTCAGGAAGGTTAGGGGAGAACTGCAGGTGCTGGTTTAAATCACAGACATACACAAAAAGGTGGACTCAGCGGGTTCGGCAGCATCTGCAGGTCCTTGCTTTTACCCCTCAGTTAGATTCCAGTCTATAAATCATTCTCATGTATCCAGTATTATAAACAATCTTTGAGAAACACAAGGTTCTGGAGTGACTCAGTGGGTCAGGTAACATCCCCAGAGAACATAGACACAAAAACAGCTGGAGTAACTCAGTGGGTCAGATACCATCTCTGGAAAAACGGAAAAGGTGACGTTTTGGATCAAGATGAAGGTATTTATTCACAAAATGCTGGAGTAACTCAGCAGGTCAGGCAGCATCTCAGGAGAGAAGGAATGGGTGACGTTTCGGGTCGAGACCCTTCTCGAGACCTGAAACGTCACTCATTCCTTCTCTCCTGCGATGCTACCTGACCTGCTGAGTTACTCCAGCATTTTGAGAATAAATACCTTCGATTTGTACCAGCATCTGCAGTTATTTTCTTACACTTTCGGGTCAAGACCCTTCTTCAGACGTTTTGACTGTAAACGTCACCTGTTCTTTTTCTCCAGAGATGCTATCTGACCTGTTGAGTTACTCCATCTTTTTGTGTCTGTCTTCGGTGTAAACCAGCATCTGCAGATCTTTCCCACACATCCCCAAAGAACATCTGTAGTTGCTGCTTTGCACCGAAGATAACCACAAAATACTGGAGTAGCTCAGCGGGTCAGGCAGCATCTCGGAAGAAAAGGAATAGGCGACGTTTTGAGGGTCTGGACGTGAAATGTCACCTATTGCTTCTCTCCAGAGATGCTGCCTGGCCCGCTGAGTTACTCCAGCTTTTAGTGCCTATCTAATAGGAAGAGGTGATCAATGGTCATGGACTCTATTGGCCAAAGGGCCTGTTTCCATGTTGTATCGCTAAACTAAACTAAAGTGAAAGGCTTTGCGGCCACCCTGTGTTCGGGAGGTGATGAGAGATGTGATGTGCAAGCATTTAGCAGCCAGGATAGTTTGGTTTGGAATTTAAGCTGAGTTTTCCCTGTCTGTTGGGTCTTTCCTTTCAACAAAACCTGTTTATGCTTTGGATGGACACAAAATGCTGGAGTAACTCAGCGGGACAGGCAGCACCTCTGGAGAGAAGGTATAGGTGACATTTCGCGTCAAGACCCTCAAAACGTCGAGGTTTTGGGTCGAGACACTTCTTCCAACCAAAAGTCACAGGAAAGGGACACGAGAGATATTGACAATGATGTAGAGATATAGAACAAATGAATGAAAAATATACATAAAAATAATGTAACAATGACAAAGGAAATAGGTAATTGTTAGCTGTAGCGAGATGAGAATGAAAAGCTGGTGCAACTTGGGTGGGGGAGGGATGCAGAGAGAGGGAATGCCAGGGTTACTTGAAGTTATTGAAATCAATATTCATACCCCTGGGGTGTAAGCTGCACAAGCGAAATATGAGGTGCTGTTCCTCCAATTTGCATTTAGCCTCACTCTGGCAATGGAGGAGGCCAGAGACAGAAAGGGCATTGTGGGAATTGGAAGGGGAATTAAAGTGTTTAGCAACCGGGAGATCAGGTATGCTTTACACGACTTTGAATTTCAACACCATTGAAAATAAATTCTTTGCACCAGACTCTCAGTCTGAAGAAGGGTCTCGACCCGAAACGTCCCCTGTTCCTTTTCTTCAGAGATGCTGTCTGACCCGCTGAGTTACTCCGGCTTTTTGTGCCAATCTTCGGTCTAAACCGGCATCTGCAGTTCCTTCTTGCACGGTCCTGGTGCAATCTGCCCTTCCCTTTGGGTATGTGAGGCCGTGACGTCGTGAGTAAACGTTAGGGTTGCCTACTGTCCCGTATTAGCCGGGACATCCCGTATTTTGGGCAAAATTGATTTCAATAGTCAATAGTCATTTATTTGTCACATACACATAAATGTGTAGTGAAATGAAACATTACCCGCAGTTGAACAATAAGACCAATAAGAATAATCAATAAAAATGCAATAACACATACAATCACAAACTAACACCAAACAAAAAGAAACATCCATCACAGTGCGTCTCCTCCAGTCCCTCCTCACTGGTTTGTCCCGTAAACTTTGATTTGTCCCGTATGGGAACACCCTTGTGCCATATTAGGCGCTGTAGGCCCGGACGCTGTAGGCCCGGACACTGTAGGCGTGGACAGTATAGGTCCAGGTAGTGTAGGTCCGGACAGTTTTGGTTCGGAGGCCCAGGCGCCACCTAATGGAGGTTGCCTTGCAACCCGTCTGCCGGCCCAGGCGACTGACATTGGTGGAGCAGGAGCACGTGGCCGCTGGTTGGGTGAGGTCACGTGGGGCGCGAGCGGTGACGTCACCTTGTCCTGTATTTGGGATTGAGTTGACCTTTGACCTACCACTAGATACCGACTACTATTCTGTACCTCTAAATCTAAATCCAAAATCTAAAAAAAATCTTAAAAATTCACTGGGTCAGGAAGGGTCACTTACCGCTGAGAACTTTGGTCAGCACTGTGGACAAGCCGATGGTGATTAGGATTAGGATCAGGACAAGGCGCGTGGGTACAGCTATATGCATCGCGTTGTTTCGCCCAGAACCTGTTGGGGTCCCGGAAGTGGAGGTCACACTTTCTGCAATAAAACAGTTGGGTTATTGTAGTAAAGTAGCTGGAAGGACCACTGTCTCAATGAGGCAACCAATGTCATGAAAAGACCCACACCACCCTGGCCACCCTCCCATCTCTCTACCTCCACAGCCTGAGAACTGTGACCACCAGCTTCCAGAACAGCGGCACGGTGGCGCAGCGGTAGAGTTGCTGCCTTACAGCGCTTGCAGCGCCGGAGACCCGGGTTCAATCCTGAGGACAGGTGCTGTCTGTACGGAGTTTGTATGTTCTCCCCATCACCTGCGTGGGTTTTCTCTGAGATCTTTGGTTTCCTCCCACACTCCAAAGAGGATAGTGTTAATATGCGGGGATCGCTGGTCAGCGCGGACCCAGTGGGCCGAAGGGCCTGTTTCCGTGCTGTATCTCTAAACTAAACTAGACTAAACAGCTTCTTCTCAACAACCATCAGGCTCTTGAACATTGCACAACAGTAACCACAGCATGCGCAATCTCGCATGGACCAGGTCATTGGTTCCACTACGGATTAAACTGTATAACTCCCCCCACCCCCCCTTCTGTCGTGGGGAATGCTGAGACTGACTTGCTTCCCCCCCCCCCCTTCCCAATCTTTGCTCATCCCCAATCCTTTCCACTCGTCACTTTAATTTCATGTTTCAAGTATTTTGTATTTTTATGACCGTTGGCAGATCAATTTCCCTACTATCAAGTTCTATCACATCGTATTAGCGTTTTGCACTATTATGCTTAGCTATTTTAGTTTAGCTTAGTTTATTACTGTCACGTGTGTGGAGGTACAGTGAAAGGCTTGTTTGTTACCTGCTATCCAGTTAAAGACTACACTTGATTACAATCAATTCGTCCACAGTGTACAGATATAGGATAAAGGATACCACGTTTAGTGCAAGATAGGGTTTGATTACAGATAGACACAAAATGTTGGGGTAACTCAGCGGATCAGGCAGCTTCTCTGGAGAAAAGGAATAGATGACATTTCTGGTCGGAACCCTTCTTCAGTCTCAACCGAAACATCACCTATTCCTTTTCTCCAAAGCTGCTGCCTGATGCACTGAGTTACTCCATCATTTTTCACAAGTTCACAAGCTATAGGAGTAGAATTAGGCCATTCAGCCCATTGAGTCCACTCCTCCATTCAATCGTGGCTGATCTCTGCCTCCTAATCCCATTTTCCTGCCTTTTCCCCATAAGCTATTCTAATCAAGAATTTGTCTATCTCTGCCTCAAAAATATCCAATGACTTGGCCTCCACAGCCCTCTGGGGCAATGTGTTCCGCTGATTAACTACCCTCTGACTAAAGAAGTTCCTCCTTACCTGCTTTCTAAAAGAGCAGCCTTTAATTCTGAGGCTATGAGCTCTGGTCCTAGACTCTCCCACCAGTAGAACCTTTCCACATCCACTCTATTTATGTATTTCATTATTCTGCAATTTTCAATGAGGTCCCCCCTCAACCTTCTCAACTCCAGCGAGTAAACAATAGACAATAGGTGCAGGAGGAGGCCATTCAGCCCTTGAAGCCAGCAGCACCATTCAATGTGATCATGGCTGATCATTCTCAATCAGTACCCCGTTCCTGCCTTCTCCCCATACCCCCTGACTCCTCTATCCTTAAGAGCTAAATCCAGCTCTCTCTTGAATGTATTCAGAGAATTGGCCTCCACTACCTTGTGGGGCAGAAAATTCCACAGATTCACAACTGACTGAAAAAGTTTTTCCTCATCTCTGTTCTAAATGGTCTACCCCTTATTCTTAAACTGTGGCCCCTGGTTCTGGATTCCCCCAACATTGGGAACATGTTTCCTGCCTCTAACGCGTCCATCACCTTAAGAATCATATATGTTTCGATAAGGTCCCCTCTCATCCTTCTAAATTCCATTGTAGACAAGCCTAGTTGCTCCAGTCTTTCAAAATATGACAGTCCCGCCATTCCGCGAATTAACCGAGTAAACCTAATAGCCCTCAGTAGCAAGAATATCCTTCCTCGAATTTGGAGACCAAAACTGCACACAGTATTCCAGGTGCGGTCTCACTAGGGCCCTGTACAACTGCAGAAGGACCTCTTTGCTCCTATACTCAACTCATCTTGTTATGAAGGCCAACATTCCATTGGCTTTCTTCACTGCCTGCTGTACCTGCATGCTTCCTTTCAGTGACTGATGCACTAGGACACCCAGATCTCCTAGTACGTCCCCTTTTCCTAACTTGACACCATTCAGATAATAATCTGCCTTCCTATTCTTACCACCAAAGTGGATAACCTCACACTTATCCACATTAAACTGCATCTGCCATGCATCCGCCCACTCATACAATCTGTCCAAGTCACCCTGCAACCTCACAGCGTCTTCCTCACAGTTCACACTGCCACCCAGCTTTGTATCAATATCAATAGTCGTTTATTTGTCACATACACATAAATGTGTAGTGAAATGAAACTTTACCCGCAGTTCAACAATAAGACCAATAAGAATAATCAATACAAATGCAATAGCACATACAATCATAAACTAACATCAAACAAAAGAAACATCCATCACAGTGAGTCTCCTCCAGTCACCTCCTCACTGTGATCACACGGTTCTTTTGGGTGGGAAGAAGGGCGATAGTGGGAAGGGGGTTGGGGTAGGATCAGCCATGATCGTATTGAATAGCGGAGCGGGCTCGAGGGGCCGGTTGGCCTACTCCTGCTCCTATTTTCTTGTGTTCTTGTGTGAGGGAAGGCCAGAATGTCTTTTCTCTTCCCCTGTCGTCTTCTCCCGCGGTCAGGCTGTTGGAGTTGCCGCGTCGGTGCGGTCGGGGCTCCCGACATTGAAGCCCCCGCCGGGCGGAGAAAAATCCCTCGGCCTATTTCAGGCCGGGCGAAGACGCTGCCGCTGCCGGAGCTCCCGATGTCGGTCCCCACCCAGGGGCCTGCGGGCTTCTGACGTCCAGGCGGCCCACGCCGGAGCCTCCGGAGACGTGTCGCAGCCGCTCCCGCAGCATCCGAAGGCAGCCAGCGCCGCAGGTTGTGAGTCCGGGCCGCGGGTGGTCCCAGGTGGTCCCAGGTGCATGGCCGATGGTAGGCCGCAGCGGGAACGGAGACACGACACAGAAACAAAGGTCGCTTCTCCGCTCGGGAGATACAATGTTACAGTTACAGTTCCCGTTCCCTCCCACCCCCCCCCCCCCAATAACATACAAACAGTACACCATATTAAACTACAATTCAGACAAAAACAACAAAAAAACACAAAAGACAAATGGACTGCAGGTAAGCCACAGCTGCGAGGGCAGCACTGGCTCCTCCGAAAATGTGCTGATGGTACTTTTAATCCCTTCATCCAAGTCATTAATGTATATTGTATATATTGTATATTGTATATAATAGAGGCCCAGTGCTGTCAAACACTCATACAGTACAATACAATTCAATACAATATATCTTTATTGTCATTGTACAGGGGTACAATGAGATTGGGAATGCACCTCCCATAAGATGCAATAATTTAATTAATTGAAACAACAACAACCCAACGAAACAAATTGTAACAGTTTTAAGACAGAATAAAGTGCAAGTAGATCTGTGCCGGATCACTGTGTGATGTGACCATCCGGCTCAGCAGGACCGGTTCATAGCAGCGATGGTCCTGGGGATGAAGTTGTTCCTGAGTCTGGAGGTGCGGGCGTAGAAGGCCTTATATCATCTGCCCGATGGAAGGAGTTCGAACAGACTGACTCATCATATGTCAACCCATTCCTGGAATCATTCTTAGAGTCATAGAGTGATACAGTGTGAAAAAAGGCCCATCAGCCCAACTTACCCACACCGGCCAACATGTCCCACCTACACTAGTCCCATGTGCCCGCGCTTGGTCCATATCCCTCCAAACTTGTCCTATCCATGTACCTCTCTAACTGTTTCTTAAACGTTGGGATAGTCCCAGCCTCATCTACCTCCTCCGGCAGCTTGTTCCACACACCCACCACCCTTTGTGTGAAAAATGTTACCCCTCAGATTCGTATTAAATCTTTTCTCCTTCATCTTGAACCTATGTCCTCTGGTCCTTGATTCCCCTACTCTGGGCAAGAGACTCTGTGCGTCTACCCGATCTATTCCTGTTATGATTTTATACACCTCTATAAAATCACCCCTCATCCTCCTGCGCTCCAAGGAATAGAGATCCAGCCTACTCAACCTCTCCCTATAGCTCACACCCTCTAGTCCTGGCAACATCCACGTAACTCTTCTCTGAACCCTTTCAAGCTTGACAATATCTTTCCTGTAACACGATCCCCAGAACTGAACACAATTCTTGTGAACATTTGGTGTCTAACTTCAGTGTAACCCTGCATCTGCAGTTCCTTCCAACACAATTCCATGAAAGATTATTCATTTGATTGTATATTTATTTGTACTTATTGTTTTTACAGGACTGTTAGGCTACAGCTAATTCACGGTCCCAGCAGATGCTGATTAAAACCGAAGATAAGACACAAAATGCTGGAGTGACTCAGCGGGACAGGCAGTATCTCCGGAGAGAAGGAATGGGTGACGTTTCGTGTCGAAACCCTGATGGGAAGGTGACAATTCAACACGCGTGACTTGATTCTTGGTTGATGGGACATTACTAAGCAAATCTCCCCGACACACACGCGCCGTTGTGTGACACGGTTCAGTTAACGGTGTGAAATGAAATTCGGCTCAGCAACCCCCAATGCGGTGAAACAGGAACATCTTCAAAGATGCAATGCCCGCGGTTTCTCACCCAAGCCCCTCCCAATTTGTAGTGGCTTCGGCTTCAATGTCGGGCTGGTCACAGAACCTACACCGGGGGTAGAGGGGAGGCAGGACGTCGGGGAGAGGGAGGTAGGAAGCCACGACGGGGGGGGGGAGAGGAGATCAGACGCCGGGAGGAGAGTGGGGGGAGGAGGAGAAGGGATGGAGGGAGAGGGGGGAGAAAAGTGGGAGGGGGGAGTGGGGGTAAGGGGAGAGCGGGGAGGGTGGGGGGAGTGGGTAATGGGGGGGTTTGGGGAAGGCACGCCAGGGGTAGCGTGGGGGGAGCGGAGCCCGGGGGTAGTTTAGTTTAGTTTAGAGATACTGCGCGGAAACAGGCCATTCGGCCCACCGAATCCGCTAGATACAGCTCTTAAGGATAGCGGAGTCAGGGGGTATGGGAAGAAGGCAGGAACGGGGCACTGATTGAGAATGATCAGCCATGATCACATTGAATGGCGGTGCTGGCTCGAAGGGCCGAATGGCCTTTCCCTGCACCTATTGTCTATTGGCTATTGACCACTCGCACTATCCCACACACACCAGGGACAATTCACAAATTTACCGAAGCCAATTAACCTACAAATGTTGTACGTCTTTGGAGTGTGGGAGGAAACCGGAGCACCCGGAGAAAACCCACGCAGGTCACGGGGAGAACGTACAAACTCCGTACAGACAGCGTCCACAGTCAGGATCGAACCCGGGTCTCTGGCGCTGTGAGGCGGCAACTCTGCCGTCGATGGGAGGGAAGGGGGTTTCTCTCACTTTAATGACCCCGCTTTGACCCCATTGCTGTTTAGACTTTCATGCATTAAGTGTCCCCTCTGTGTTTGAACGCTACCTGTTTGAACGCTGCGCGGGTTCCTACCTGTCTCAGTGCGGTCATTGTACACCGTTAATGTCACGCTGTCTTTAACTCTGCAGTTTCCGCCGCTGTAAACCGATATCTCGTACACTCCGCTGTCATTGCGCCGTAAATCCCGCAGTAGCGGGGACCCATTCTCGACGTCGAGTTGGACTCGCCCCGTGTGGGCTGGATCGACCGTCCATCGATCTGAACAGTTACAACCGGGTCGGTCAGGGTGTGGAGAGCAGTCTGGGGATCGGCTCAGTCTCATAAACGAAGTTGTGCTGGGCTGTAAAAACCACTCTAATGTAAGCTGGGAGCAGGGGTCGGGTATGGAGTAGCTGCTGGCCAGAAGGGCCGAGCGGCCGACGGTCCCGTTCACTTCTCTCTCAAGGACGCTCACGGTGACCTGGCTTCCTGAGGCTGTAACACAACAGATAAAGAATCAACGGGGAGGAGGGAGAGAGAGGGGGGAGGAAGGGGGGAGGGAGGGAGGGAGGGGGAGGAGGGAGAGAGGGAGGGAGGGAGAGGGGGAGGGGGAGTAAGGGGTGAGGAAGGGAGGGAGGACGGCAGAGGGGGGAGGGAGGGAGGGGGGAGGGGGGACTGGCGGCGACTCAACAACACGATAATGACCCAGGCTGCGGCGAAGGAGGGGGTTGGAGTGGCAGGGAGGGGGGGGGAAGAGGATGAGGGGAAGAGGGAGGTGGGGAGAGTGGTAGAGAGGGAGGGAGGAGATAGGGAAGGGGAGGGGGAAGGGAGGGAGGGAGGGAGGGAGGGAGGGAGGGAGGGAGGGAGGGAGGGAGGGAGGGAGGGAGGGAGGGAGGGAGGGAGAACGGGTAGTGAGCGGGGGAATGGAAGGGGAGTAGGGGATGATGGAAGGGGAGTGGGGATAAGGGAGATGGTGGGGAGGAGAGGGAAGAAGGGGAGTGGGAGTGGAGGGGGTGTGAGAGGAGAGGGGAGTGGGAGGTTGGGGGTGACGGGAGGGTGGGAGAAGGGAGGTGGGAGGGAGTGGGGTGGATGGGGAGAGGGTGTGAGAGCATGATAGTGGGGGAGAGGCAGTGAGAACGGGGAGTGGAGGATGTTAGGCGGCTGGGAGATGGGCAAAGAGGGAGTGGAGTGGGAAGAGTGGGGGGGGAGATGAGAGGGTGGGGGGAGATGAGATGGTGGGGGTAGGATTAGCGGGAGTGTAGGGGAAGATGGGGGTGTACAGTTGGGGGAGGGAGAGTGGGGGGAAGGGGGTGAGAGAGAGGAAGGTGCGGGGGGAAGGCTAGAGTGTGGACACACGCCGCAACAACACACTGGCGGGGATAGGCTTGACCTCAATACAACCGGCTCCCCACTAGCGCGTTACCGGCTGTGAAATGTTCCCCGGGGTCGCGAAGGCGCTCTTCGGATCACAGTGCTTTTGAAGAGCAGAACCGCTACACAAAGGGGCTGGGACACACTGGCCTTCTGCGGCCCACATGAAAGACAATAGACAATAGGTGCAGGAGGAGGCCATTCGGCCCTTCGAGCCAGCACCGCCATTCAATGTGATCATGGCTGATCATTCACAATCAGTACCCCGTTCCTGCCTTCTCCCCATACCCCCTGACTCCGCTATCCTTAAGAGCTCTATCTAGCTCTCTCTCGAATGCATTCAGAGAATTGGCCTCCACTGCCTTCTGAGGTACAGAATTCCACAGATTCACAACTCTCTGACTGAAAAAGGTTTTTCCTCATTTCCGTTCTAAATGGCCTACCCCTTATTCTTAAACTGTGGCCCCTGGTTCTGGACTCCCCCAACATTGGGAACATGTTTCCTGCCTCTAACGTGTCCAACCCCTTAATAATCTTATACGTTTCGATAAGATCCCCTCTCATCCTTCTAAATTCCAGTGTATACAAGCCTAGTCGCTCCAGTCTTTCAACATATGACAGTCCCGCCATTCCGGGAATTAACCTAGTAAACCTACGCTGCGCGCCCTCAATAGCAAGAATATCCTTCCTCAAATTTGGAGAACTGCACACAGTACTCCAGGTGCGGTCTCACTAGGGCCCTGTACAACTGCAGAAGGACCTCTTTGCTCCTATACTCAACTCCTCTTGTTATGAAGGCCAACATTCCATTGGCTTTCTTCACTGCCTGCTCCGGCCCACAGGAAAGACTTGGGCTTTGTTTCAGACGGGCGCCAGTCTGGATTGGATTTCACAGAGTGAGACTAAACGCAAATTGGAGGAACGGCATCTCATATCTCGCTTGGGCAGTTTACATCCCAGTGGTATAAATATTGATTTCTCCCACTTCAGGTAGCCCCGGCATTCCCTCTCTCCCCATCCCTCCCCCACCCAAGTCACGCTAACTTCTCGTTTCCACCCTACAAACAGCTAACAACGACATGTTTCCTTTACCATCGTCACTTTTTTGCATATCTTTCATTCATTGTTCTTTATCTCTCCACATCACCGTCTATATCTCTCGCTTCCCTTATCCCGAACCACTGAAGAAGGGTCTCGACCCGAAACGTCACCCATTCCTTCTCTCCAGAGATGCTTCCTGTTCCCGGTGAGTTACTCCAGCTTTTTGTATCTATCTTAGATTTCCACTGGTACTTTATTTCCACAGTCAGTCATCTCCGTCTCCGCTGCCCCAACCCCCGCTCCTTCTACCCCCCCCCCCTCTCCACCCTTCTGCACCGTCCCTCTCCCCCCCTCCTTCTCCACCCCCTCTACCCCCCTTCTACACCATCCCTCTACCCCGTTCCTTCTACACCCCTTCTCCCCCCCTCCTTCTACACCGTCCCTCTCCCCCCTCATTCTCCACCGTCCCTCTTCCCCCCTCCTTCTACACCGTCCCTCCCCCCCTCATTCTCCACCGTCCCTCTCCCCCCTCCTTCTACATCGTCCCTCTCCCCCCTCATTCTCCACCGTCCCTCTTCCCCCCCTCATTCTACACCATCCCTCTCCCCCTCCTTCTCTACCCCCTCCTTCTACACCCCTTCTACACCGTCCCTCTCCCCCCCTCATTCTCCACAGTCCCTCTCCCCCCCTCCTTCTACACCATCCCTCTCCCCCCTTCCTTCTCCACCCCCCTCTACCCCCCTCCTTCTCCACCGTCCCTCTCCCCTCGCTCATTCTACACCGTCCCTCTACCCCCCCCTTCTACAGCGTCCCAACCCCCAGTCCCTCCAACCCTCTGCTTCCTCCACAACGTCCCACAAAGCCAGAGCTACACATTTCAAGCGGCAGTTGCCCCCTGCGGTTGTCATCCCGACTTTAGAGTGTGGGAGGAAACCGAAGATCTCGGAGAAAACCCACACAGGTCACGGGGAGAACGTGCAAACTCCGTACAGGCAGCTCCGTAGTCGGGATCCAACCCGGGTCTCTGGCGCTGTGAGGCGGCAACTCTACCGATACCATTCATCCAAAACAAAATCACAGTAAAAAAAATCCAGAGAAAAATCCGACACCTACCTCAAACACAGACGTGTTTTTTACAAGTTGTGTAGGAAGGAACTGCAAGTGCTGGTTTAAACCGAAGATAGACACAAAAAGTTGGAGTAACTCAGCGGGACAGGCAGCATCTCTGGAGAGAAGGAATGGGTGACGTTTCGGGTCGAGACCCTTCATCAGAGTCTCAACCCGAAACGTCACCCATTCCTTGTCTCCAGCGATGCTGCCTGTGCCGCTGAGTTACTCCAGCATTGTGTGTTTACATGTTCACAGTTCATTGCAGTTGCTTTTTGAAAGGTGTTTTTTTTTTACTCGGAGGATAACACAGCTGCCCTGTCCTTTCCTACACTGAGCGGGGGGGGGGGGGCTAGAGGAGGGTTGATGTGGTTCAATCGCACAGAAACCTTTCCTCTTTACGCCAGTCCCACACGTCGGAGTGTCCAGGCCAACGTGGCGATGTGGCGGGGATCCCATATAATGAAAACTGGTAAAAGGTGCAGCGAAGATTTACGGGAATATTGCCCGGACCCAAGGTCTAAGCTAGAGGGAGAGGTTGAGCAGGCGAGGACTATTTCCTTGGAGCGCAGGAGGATGAGTCGTGAGTGTTTTATTATCATATGTCCCAGATAGAACAATGAACTTCTTACTTGCAACAGCACAAGAGAATATGTAAACATATTAAACAATATAATAACCGACAGAGAGGAAACAAGTTCAGTGTGTGTATATATGCACATACTCACAAACACACACATATATATATATATAGATCAAAGATAGACACCAAAAAGGTGGAGTAACGGTGGGAACAGCTATTCACAAAAGTAAAGGGTCGAAACCCTTCTTCAGACTGGATTGGGATAAGGGATACAAGAGATATAGACGTTGATGTAGAGAGATAAAGAACAATGAATTATAGATATTCCAAAAAAGGATGATAAAGGAAACAGGCCATTGTATATATAGACCATATATGTACGAAACGTCACCCATTCCTGCTCCCCTGAGATGTGTGTGTGTGTGTGTGTATATAGTGTAGGAAAATAACTGCAGATGCTGGTACAAATCGGAGATATTTAATCACAAAATGCTGGGGTAACTCAGCATCTCAGGGGAGAAGGAATGGGTGACGTTTCGTATATATATATGTGTGTGTGTGTGGGTGTGTGTGTGTGGGTGGGTGTGTGTATGTATTTATATATATATATATATAATGTATATATATAGTGTAGGAAAATAACTGCAGATGCTGGTACAAATCGAAGGTATTTAATCACAAAACGCTGGAGTAACTCAGCAGATCAGGCAGCATCTCAGGAGAGAAGGAATGGGTGACGTTTCAAGTCGAGTCCCTTCATGAGACTGATATATAAATATACTCCAGCATATATATATATATATATATATACGTACACACAAAAAAAACCCAATAATAGTGCAATAATAACTATGTATTAATAATATATCAATAATAACTATAATAACTAAGTCTATGTAGTTCGGAGCTAAAGGTGGTCATGAGAGGGAGGGAGAGAGCAAGCGAGCGAGTGGGGAGAGAGAGAGAGTGAGGGAGAGGGAGGTAGAGAGAGAGAGAGAGTGAGGGAGAGGGAGAGAGAGACCAAACGAGACCACACATCAAAGGTAACAGGGGCTCAGCGGACTACTGTACACTTTGCTAATGGGGGGATTGTGCTGTGTTGTGGCCATACTTTACTGAACTGTATTACAGATGAATTTCACTGTGCAATTTGCACATGTGACAATAAAGCACCATTGAACCATAGAACCATTGAAGAGGCAACGCACCCAACCAACTGGTTGATAAATTTTAAGTCGAAGAAAATCTTGTAGTTGACGAAAATTTGAAGAAAATAGCACAATTCACAACAATATGAACTTTGAATTGAGTTGCCCTATATTATCGAATGGTAGAGTGAAAGTAGCACAGAAGACTATTCAACCTTTCATTCCGTGCCTGCGCTTTACAGGATAACTCGCTGGTTCCACACAGTATTCTCAATAGTTTTGTCATTATTTTTCTTGCCGTGTTTCTCCACTTCCCTGTTAGGAATCACAGTGGAACCTACCCCCACAACCCCAGATAACAGTGCATTCCAGATCTCAACTTTGTGCTTCGTTAAACAAAACGTTTCTTCTATCCAGAGATGTTGCCTGTCCCGCTGAGTTACTCCAGCATTTTGTATCATCTTCGGTGCAAGCCATTATCTGCTGTTCCTTCCAACAAGTTTCACCTCATGTTGCTCTAAACAGTCAGAAAAGGTTTGGAGGGACATCAACCAAGTGGGATTAACTAGTGAGGCAACTTGGTTAGCATTGACGGGTTGGGCCGAAGGGTCTGACTCCATGCTATATAACTATGACTATCAGTCTTTTCCTTTATTTTACACCCATGTCTTTCTATCAATCACTCCTTGAAGAAAACAGCCTCCTACCGACCACTCTGTCCAGACCTTTCATTATTTTATATATTTATCACCAAATCGCCCCTCAAGCTCTCTTGCACAATAAAAGCTGCCACAGCCCCTCTAATCCCTCTTCATAACCATTCTCTCATCCCGGTAAGCATTCTCTTTCATATTATCAAAGTGTTAGGAAAGTTTATTGCCAGTATGCCCAGGTACAATGAAAAGCTTTTGTTGCGTGCTAACCAGTCAGCGGAAAGACAATACATGGTTACAATCGAGCCGTCCACAGTGTACAGATACATGACAAAGGAAATACATTTAGTGCAAGATAAAGTCCAGTAAAGCCCAATCAAAGATAGTTCGAGGGTCTCCAATGAGGTAGATATTATCTCATGCGGGCTTGTAGGTCTCTGTACATTGATCCTAATGTGTACGGGGTGGATGACAAGTGGAAGTTTTCAAGAGAGAGCTAGATTTAGGACTGATGGAATCAAGGGATATGGCGAGAAAGCAGGAAATGGGTATTGATTCTGCATGATCAGCCATGATCATATTGAATGGCGGTGCTGGTTCGAAGGGCCAAATGGCCTACTCCTGCACTTTCTATGTTTCTTTGAATAACGTGGAGCTAGTGTGCTTGATGATCAATGGTCAGTGTGGGCTTGGTGGGCTGAAGGGCCTGTTTCCATGCTGTACGGAGTCATAGAGTCATGCAGGATGGAACCTGGAGGATAACTGGTGGGACGCTGCTCTTAATAAAATTCACACAAGCGTTGACTTGTGCTCGTCTCACTCTCATACAGTTTAAGGTACTCTTTAGAATTCATTTTTTCCAAAGCTCGACTGTCACAAATTTATCCCAATATCACCGACAGCTGTGACAGATGTCACTCTTCATCCTGCAATTTAATCCATATGTTCTATTCTTGTCCATTATTATTTTGCTTTTGGCAGAACTATTTTAATACTATGTCAAAAATACTTTCGATAACTATAAACATCTCTCCCCATATTGCCATATTTGGGCTTCCAGAAGACCTCAACCGTTACACCTCCATGCAATTAGACATTCTTGCTTTCACTTCCCTACTGGCAGGACAACATCTTCTTCTTCACTGGAAGTCTACTAAAGCTCCCTCCAGCTCTCAGTGGCTCAGTGATATCATGTCCTTTCTAAAGTTAGTGAAGATTAGATATTCACTGAGTGGCAATTCTGATAAATTTTATAAGTGGCAATCTTTTTAAACGTTTTTCCACTCTCTGCAATCTCTGTCTCCGAACTAACGGATCCTTTTTTTTGTCTTTTGTTTTGCTTTGTTTTGTTCTGTTTTATTATATCTTTGAAACACAGAAAGTATGACTAGTTTTTATTTCAATCTATTGAGATACACAGTACTTTGATTGTAATATTGCCATTTTTGTTTCTATCCTTTGACTGTGATTCTCATCATTGAACTGACATTGTTTTTAATTTTCATGTGTCATATTTCTTAATAAAAATATAAATTAAAAGAAGGATGGAAAAAGGCCCGTCAGCCGAACTTGCCTATGCCGACCAAAATGCCCCATCTACATTAGTCTCACCTACATGCATTGTACCATATCCCTCTAACCTTTCTTATCCATCCTGTTCTAAATGTTTGTGGGTCCTCTCTATCCTTTCTAAAATGGTTGACCAGAATTGAATATATCACTCCAGTTTGAAGTGAACCGGTGTTTCACAAATAGTTCAGTGTGACTTCCCTGCTTCTAAGCGCTAGCGTTCTATGAATGAAACTCATGATTGCGTGTAACTTATTAACTGCTTTCTCAATGTGCCTTGTCACGTACCATGACTTGTGCACACGTAAAGAGTAAAGCAGCCTCTTTGCACAGATGGGGTTCCCACAAAGAGAAGGCCGGTGTGATGGAACCATTTGATTCAGTGACATGAAGAGCTGTTTAGTTTAGTTTAGAGATACAATGCATCTCCGGACTAAATTTTAGTTTAGTTTAGAGATTTAGTTTGGAGAGCTAATTTAGAGAAACAAACCCTTCGGCCCACCATGTCTGCGCCGACCAGAGATCCCCGGACATTTGCTCTATCCTACACACTGGTGACAATTTACCATTTACAGAAGCCAATTAACCTACAAACCTCTACGTCTTAGGAGTGCGGGAGGAATCCGAAGCACCCGGAGAAAACCCATGCGAGAATGCACAAACTCAGTACAGACAGCACCCGTAGTCAGGATCAAACCCAGGTCTCCAGCTCTGTGAGGCAACAACTCTACAGTTGTGCCACCATGCCACCTTGATGGTTAGATGAGGAGGGGGATAACAGGGAGGGAGGGATAACATGGGCCAGGATGACAGGGGCACAGGCCTTCTTTCATCAGTGCCATTAGGTGTTGTATCTCCTCCCAAAGGTTGACTGGTACAACTGTCAAATTTGACTGGAGAAACTTTGCTGCTCCATCTGGAGCATTTAAATTAAAGTGAAAAGCTTTCGTTGTGGGCTAACCAGGACTGTCAGATTTAAAATGCTAAGAGTCAAGAGTGTTTGATTGTCATCTGTCCCAGATAGAACAATGAAATTCTTACTTGCTGCAGCACAACAGAATATGTAAACATAGTACTCTGTAAACAATATAATAAATGAGAGAGAAAGAAAAGGTTCAGTGTGTATATCTACACATACTCACAAGTACACACACACACACACACACACACACACACAAACACACACACACACACACACACACACACACACACACACACACACACACAAACACACACACACACACATATATCTTATCGAGGAGATCTTATCGAAATGTATAAGATTATTAAGGGGTTGGACAAGTTAGAGGCAGGAAACATGTTCCCAATGTTGGGGGAGTCCAGAACCAGGGGCCACAGTTTAAGAATAAGGGGTAGGCCATTTAGAACTGAGATGAGGAAAAACTGTTTCAGTCAGAGAGTTGTGAATCTATGGAATTCTCTGCCTCAGAAGGCAGTGGAGGCCAATTCTCTGAATGCATTCAAGAGAGAGCTGGATAGAGCTCTTAAGGATAGCGGAGTGAGGGGGTATGGGGAGAAGGCAGGAACGGGGTACTGATTGAGAATGATCAGCCATGATCACATTGAATGGCGGTGCTGGCTCGAAGGGCCGGATGGCCTCCTCCTACACCTATTGTCTATTGTCTATTGACTATTGTCATATATACAAGGTATCACAAAATGCTGGAATAACTCAGCATCTCTGGAGAGAAGGAATGGGTGACGATTCTGGTCGAGACCCTTCTTCAGACTGAAGTGAGAACCACGACACATAGAAGACTGCAGATGCCAGAATCTTATGAAAAAAAACCTGGTAGAGTATACATATATACTTCAGTCTGAAGAAGGGTCTTGACTCAAAACGTCACCCATACCTTCTCTCCAGATATGCTGCCTGTCCTGCTGAGTTACTCCAGCATTTTGTGTCTATCTTCAGAGTCTACACATTTTCCTCATAGTGTTAAGGTGACCTGTAATTCGCTGCCCGGCCAAGCAAACAGAACCAGCCAAGGCCTTCAGATGCCCCGTGGATGGAGCCCAGACCATTACAACACACCAACCTCCCTTCCATTGACTCCATCTGCACCTCACGCTGCCTTGGCAAGGCCACCAGCATAATTGAGGACTATTCTCATCCCGGCCATTCCCTCCCCCCCCCCCCCCTTCCCATCAGGCAAGATGTACAGAAGTTTGGAAACGCACACCTCCAGGTTCAATATTCAATAGACAATAGGTGCAGGAGTAGGCCGTGGACTGGTCAGGGACAGTTTCTTCTCAGCTTCATCAGGCAACTGAACCATCCTACCAACATCTACAGAGCAGTCCTGACCTACCGTCTACCTCATTGAAGACGCTCAGATAATCTTTAATCGGATTTCGGATGGACACAGAATGCAGGAGTAACTCAGCGGGACAGGCAGCGACTCTGGAGAGAAGGAATGACCCAGATGCTGCCTGCCTCACTGAGTTACTCCAGCATTTTGTGACTACCTTTGGTGTAAACCAGCATCTGCAGTTCCCTATTTAATCAGACTTTGCTGGACTTTAGCTTGCACTATAAGTTATTCACTTTATCCTGTACCTTGTACACTGTGGACGGCCTGATTGGAACCGTGTATTGTCTTTCCGCTCACTGGATAGCACCAACAACAAACAAAAAAGCTTTTCACTGTTGCCTCGGTACACGCAACAATAAAGTAAAGTAACCTAAATTAACTAAACTTCAAGGACCAGTGTTCGGCGACGGAGCCGGGAATAGCAGCCGACCGCTGGGCCCTCGCTGCAGGATGCGTTGGAGATGAATGTTGGCGGCATTTCCAACCGGGTCTTTGTTTGTGCAGGAACGAACTGCAGATGCTGGTTCACACCGAAGACAGACACAAAAATGCTGGAGTAACTCAGCGGGACAGGCACCCCATCTCTGGAGAAACGTCACCCATTCCTTCTCTCCAGTGATGTTACCAGTCCGGCCGAGTTACTCCAGCACCTTGTGTCTATCTTCGGGTCTTTGAGTTTTTTTCCCGGGATATGGTTAGACAGGAGTTGCCGGAGTCTTAAGCAAAACACAAAGTGCTGGAGGAACTCAGCAGATTAGGCAGCATCCCTGGAGAACATGGCAGGTGACGTTTTCTATCGAGACCCTTCTTCATACAAGCCTGAATGAATGAACATTCAGTCTGAAAAGGGGTCCTGATCCGCTGAGTTACTCCAGCACTTTGTATCCTGTTATGTAAACCAACATCTGCAGTTCCTTGCTTTCGCCCCCTCAATTATATTCCAGTTTATAACTCACTCTAATGTATCCACTATTACACATAATCTTGATTGAAACATAAAGTGCTGGAGTGACTCAGTGGGTCAGGCAACATCCAGGGAGAACGTGCCAGAAGGAACTGTTGATGCCGGTTTACACCGAAGATAGACGCACAAACGCTAGAGTAAATCAGTTCGTCAGGCAGCATCTCTGGAGAGAAGGAATGGGTGAAGTTTCGGGTCGAGACCCTTCTTGGGGGAGCCCAGAACAAGGGGCCACATTTTAAGAATAAGGGGTAGGCCATTTAGAACTGAGATGAGGAAAAACATTTTCAGTCAGAGATTTGTGAATCTGTGGAATTCTCTGCCTCAGAAGGCAGTGGAGGCCAATTCTCTGAATGCATTCAAGAGAGAGCTAGATAGAGCTCTTAAGGATAGCGGAGTCAGGGGGTATGGGGAGAAGGCAGGAACGGGGTACTGATTGAGAATGATCAGCCATGATCACATTGAATGGCGGTGCTGGCTCGAAGGGCCGAATGGCCTACTCCTGCACCTATTGTCTATTGTCTATTCACCCATTCCTTCTCTCCAGAGACGCTGCCCGTCCCGCTGAGTTACCCCAGCATTTTGTGTCTACCTTCTTTTGTTAGTGATGTTGGTTGATACTGCAGAGAGACACAAAAAACCTGGAGTAACTCAACGGGACAGGAGGCATCTCTGGAGAACATGAATTGGTGATGTTTCAGGTCGAGACCCTTCTTCTGATTGAGAGGCAGGGGAGAGGGAAACGGGAGATATAGACGGTGATATAGAGAGATATAGAACAATTGATACATCTCTCTAATGTATGAAACATTCGGTCACGGGATGACCTGATATCAGCAATGAAAAGCCGATTGAAACATAGAAAAATAGGTGCAGGAGTCGGCCCTTCGAATCAGCACCGCCATTCAATATGATCGTGGCTGATCATCCAAAATCAATACCCCGTTCCTGCTTTCCCCCCCATATCCATTGATCCCGTTAGCCCTCAGAGCTAAATCTAATTCTGAATAAAGTTAGTGTGAATATTATGAGTGTAAATTTCATCCTGGAGCCCCAGGTAACTCAGGTGCTGGGCGGGAGAGCATGAGGGAGATATTGTTTTGGAAGGAACTGCAGATGCTGGTTAAACCGAAGATAGACCCAAAAAGCTGGAGCAACTCAGCGCGACAGGCAGCATCTTTGGAGAAAAGGAATTGGTGACGTTTCGGGTAGAGCCAATTCTACCCTGCCACGGTACCCGCCTGCTTGAGACGAGGAGGGTTCGAGGCTTGAACTAGCGACGGGTTCCCCCACAAACGCCAGCGCCTTCAAAGCCAGGCATCTGCCAATAGAGTGGCGCAGCGGTAGAGTTGCTGCCTCACAGCGCCGGAGACCCGGGTTCCATCCCGACTACGGGCGCTGTCTGTGTGGAGTTTGTACGTTTCCCTCATGACCTGCGTAGTATTTCTCCGACACCCCAAAGACACCCCTTCGGTTTCCCCCCACATCCCAAAGACGTACATGTATGTAGGTAAATCGGCTTGGTAACTGAAAATTGTCCCTAGTGTGTGTGGGACAGTGTTAGTGTGCGGGGATAGCTGGTCGGCGGGGACCCGGTGGGCCGAAGGGCCTGTTTCCGCACTGTATCTCTAAACTAAACTCAACTAAAAGAGTCAAAGAGTGACGCAGCGTGGAAACAGGTCCTTCAGCCCAACTTGCCCACACCGGCCAACATTGCCCAGCTGCACTAGCAGGGTAAACAGCGCCTCGCAGGCTGGCAAAGGTGGGCAGAGGAAATACCACTGGTATATATAATCTTGATCGAAACACAAAGTGCCGGAGTGACTCAGCGGGTCAGGCAACATCTCCAGAGAGCATAGAGTCATAGAGTGATGCCACAGGAGGCAGTAGAGGCCAATTCACTGGATGAATTATTAGATAGAGCTCCAGGGGCTCGCGGAATCAAGGGGTATGGGGAGAAGGCAGGCATGGGTTACTGATTGTGGATGATCAGTCGTGACCACAATGAATGACGGTACTGGCTCGAAGGGCCAAACGGCCTCTTCTGCACCTATTTTCTGTGTTACTATGTTTCTATGTTAACGGGGAAACAGGCCCTTCGTCCCACCGAGTTCACACCAACCAGCTTACACACACGAGGGATAATTTTACAATTGACTGTGGACTTGAATTAACAAACAATTAATCTTGAATTAATCTCCACCGGACATTCCCCTACTCCGACCTGTTGGTAATCCCTTTGTGCAGTAACATCTTAGAGTCATAGTGTAATACAATGTGGAAACAGACCCTTTAGCCCAACCTGCCCACACAGCTCACAAGTCCCAGCTGCACGAGTCCCACCTGCCCGCGTTTGGTCCTTATCCCTCCAAACCAGTCCTATCCATGTACCTGTCTAACTGTTTCTTAAACGTTGGGACAGTCCCAGCCTCAACTCCCTCCTCTGGCAGCTCGTTCCACACACCCACCGCCCTTTGTGCTAAAACGTTACCTCTCAGATTCCTATTAAATCATTTCCCCTTCACCATAAATCCGTGTCCCCTGGTCCTCGATTCACCTGCTCTGAGCAAGAGACCAGCCGATCTATTCCTCTCGTGATTTTACACACTGTGGATTCCGATGTGGAGGGAACAAAGAAAAACAGAACAATCTCACCCGACTTACCCGAGAGACAAGCCCAAGCGACGACGAGGATGGCAGTGCTGGAGAAATCATTTGCCCTGCGAGTCATTCGCCGCGGTCTGAGACGCTCGGACATCTCCCGGGGAGCAACTGAGGATGGAGTTCCAAGGTGTCTAGCGGGGCTTCGGCGAAGGCGGGTACCACTCACAAAAGCGCAGCGGTAGAGTTCCTGCCTTCCAGCGCTTGCAACGTCAGAGTCCCGGGTTCGATACCGACCTCGGCTGCCGTCTGTACGGAGCTTGTCCGTTCTCCCCGTGACCCCGCGGGGGTTTTCTCCGAGATCTTCGGTTTCCCCCCCACACTCCAAAATTGGTATCAATGTGAAATGTCTCCCTAGTGCGTGTTAGGAGAGTGTTAGTGTGCGGGGCGTCGGTGGTCGGTGCGGACTCGGTGTTTCCGCGTTGTACCTCTAAACTAAAAGCTAAATTATACACAA
The DNA here is from genome assembly GCF_053455715.1 of Rhinoraja longicauda. Taxonomy (NCBI): domain Eukaryota; kingdom Metazoa; phylum Chordata; class Chondrichthyes; order Rajiformes; family Arhynchobatidae; genus Rhinoraja; species Rhinoraja longicauda. Next base: position 19,596,579 of record NC_135971.1, on the reverse strand, counting down.
CTGCATCAGGGCCAAAAGTCGCAGAGGGAAAGCGAAACGTCTCCGTTAGACTTCAAGTCGAAATTGGGGGAGGCGACAGTTCTTGTCGAGAAGCAGGTCTGGGAGGGGGGAGTGTTTAATTTCGTACGGCTCTCCATCTGAACAACTCGCGGGTGCAAACACTTTCCACAGCACTCTGTGTACAGTAACGTTTTGCGTCTATCCTCAGTGTAAACGGGCGTCCGCAGTTCCTTCGTGTAGAAAATCATGAGGGGAATAGATCGGGCAGATGGATAAAGTAGGCGAAGCGAGGACCAGAGGACATAGCTTTCGGGTGAAGGGGGAAAAGATTTACTAGGAATCTGAGGGGTAACTTCTTCACACAAGGGGTGGTGGGTGTATGGAACAAACTGCCAGCTCAATCAAGACAGGAAAATGGAGTCGAGAAGGAAAAATATGGGGAGAAGGCAGGCATGGGTTTCTGATTGTGGATAATCAGTCATGATCACAATGAATGACGGTGCTGGCTCGAAGGGCCAAACGGCCTCTCCTGCACCTATTTTCTGTGTTTCAATGTGTTACTGTGTTTCTATGTTATGATTGGATGCATGATTGAATGGCGGAGTAAACTCGATGGGTCGAATGGCCTAATTGTGCTCCTATGACTTATGATCTTCTGATCTACTGTGGGGTAGACACTGAGGGACTGAGAGAAAACTGGAGCTAGGCACCAGCCACGATGACAGTGAATGGTAGAACAGGCTTGCAGGGCCGAATGGCCAGTTCCAATTTCCCTGAGTGAGAGGCCCGCTGTGGTCAGTGTGAACACAACAGACTCAACAGTTGTAAGTTTGCTAACAGCAACATGTCAATTCAAGTCAAGTCAAGTCTGAAGAAGGGTCTCGACATTCCTTCTGATGCTGCCTGTCCTGCTGAGTTACTCCAGCATGTTGTGTCTCCCTTCAAGTCAAGTCAGAAATGGAGGACCTTGGACACAACTTGTCGTACCATGGACTTGTTTGCTATTTATGTTTTGCACTAACCTCTTGTGCATTTTTTTTCACAGTCCTTTTCTTTTCACTGTCTTGTAGAATTTAGACGTGATTTAGTTTAGTTTACTGTAGTTTAGATTATTCTAAAGATACAGCTTGGAAACAGGCCCTTCGGCCCACCAAACCTGTGCCAACCAGCGATCCCCACACACTAGCACTGTCCCACACACGTTAGGGACCATTTTGAATTTATACCAAGCCAATTAACCAGAGCACCCGGGGAAAACCATGCGGTCATGGGGAGAAGGTACAAACTCCGTAAAGACAGTACCCATAGTCTGGATCAAACCCGGGTCTCTGGCGCGGTGCGGCAGGCACTCTACTGCTGCGCCACCATGCATTTGTGTATATCATTTACATTTTGGGTGTTGTGTGAGTCTATATGCCTGCGATGCTGTTATTTCTTAATCAATGAAAAGTCTTTGCAGGATGGACGTTAGAGCACGTTTACACCTGGGGGATAATTTAGAACCGGGGGTCACTGTTTAAAAACATGGGTTCGCCATTTTTAGACATATGAGGTGTAATTTCTATCTCAGAGTTTGGGAACTCTCTTTCACAAAGGCTGGTTCACAAAGAGTTAGAGGTTGGTGGAAGCAGCAACTTCTGAAACCCCTTCCCATTCCCATACTGACCGCTCACCAGGATAATTCCCGGGATGGCGGAACTGACATGTGATGAAAGAATGGTTCGGCTGGGCTTGTACGCACTGGAATTTAGAAGGATGAGAGGGAATCTTACAGAAACATATAAAAATTCTTATGCTAGATGCAGGAAAAATATTGGGGGAGTCCAGAACCAGGGGTTGCAGTTTAAGAATAAGGGGTCGGCCATTTAGGACTGAGATGAGGAACAATGTTTTCATGCAGAGAGTTGTGAATCTGTGGAATTCTCTGCCACAGAAGGCAGTGGAGCCAATTCACTGGATATTCTCAAGAGAGAATTAGATTTAGCTCTTTGGGCTAAAGGAATCAAGGGATATGGGGGAAAAGCAGGAATGTTAAAAAATACAGATTTTAGATGATCAGCCATGATCATTTTGAATGGCGGTGCTGGCTCGAAGGGCCAAATGGCTTACTCCTGCACCTATTTTTCTATGTTTCTATGTTTCTGTCCTGGGCCTCCTTCAGTTGCAAAGTGAAGCCACATGCAGATTGGGGGAACAGCACGTCATATTTTGCTTAGGCAGCTTACAACCCAGCGGTATGAACGTTCAGTACTCTGTTCCTGCTTTCTCCCCATATCCCTTGATTCCATTAGCTCTAAGAGCTATATCTGAATTGGCCCTCACGGCATCCTGTGGCAGAAAATTCCACAGATTCACAACTCTCTGGGTGAAAGTGTTTTTCCTCATCATAGTCCTAAATGGCCTATCCCTTATTCCTAACTTCCAGGGCATTTGAAAAATGATGGTCCAACGGGAGGAGGTGCATGAGATGTGAGGTCCATCTGCCTTGCCCCATGGTGAATGCTCTGCCCATAATTACCCTCAATGAATATGCTCTACGAACAGCTCCGTGTAAACCAATACGGCTCAGTGGTCCCAGCATCATTGCCATTGAGGTGGTCCACTGCCAGGAAGGCTTGGAGATCCTTGACCCCGAGACAAGGTGTGGCACGGCGGCACAGCTGTAGTGTTGCTGCCTTACTGCACTTGCAGCGCCAGTGACCCAGGTTCGATTCCGACTACGGGTGCTGTCTGTATGGAGTTTCTCTGCTCTCCCCGTTACCTGTGTGGATTTCCTCCGAGATCTTCAGTTTCCTCCCACACTCCAAAGACGGATAGGTTTGTAGGTTAATTGGCCTAGTATAATTGTAAAATTGTCCCTCGGGTGTGTAGGATAATGTTATTGTGCAGAGTCGGTGGGCCGAAGGGCCTGTTTCCGAACTGTATCTCTAAACTAAACTAAACTAACCAATGCAACAACTGGAGTTTACCAGTCAAAAACTTCATTTCAGAAACACACAGTTGGCGGCACGGTGGCACCGCTGTAGAGTTGCTGCCTCACAGCCCCAGAGACCTGGATCTGATCCTGACTACGGGTGCCGTCTGTATGGAGTTTGTATGCTTTCCCCATGAGCATATGAGTTTCCGCCGGGTGCTCCAGTTTCCTCCCACTAAAGACAGACCGGATTGTTGGTTGACACAAATGCTGGAGTTACTCAGCGGGACAGGCAGCATTTCCGGAGAGAAGGAATGGGTCACGTTTCGGATCAAGACCTTTCTTCGGACAGGTCAGTCTGAAGAAGGGTTTCGACCCGAAATGTCACCCATTCCTTCTCTCCAGAAATGTTGCCTGTCCTATTGAGTTACTCTAGCATTTTGCGTCTATCTTCGGTTTAAACCAGCATCCGCAATTCCTTCCTACACAGTTAATTGGCTTCGGTAAAATTGTACATTGTCCCCAGTGTGTAGGAGAGTCAATAATCAATAGTGCTTTATTTAGTGCTGGTGTACGCAGTGACCGCTGGTCGGCACGTACTCGGCACATACTGTTGTATCTCTACATTAAACTAATCCTAACTATAAAACACACTGTGATCTGAGCAGTTCAACCAAGCAGCTGAAAGGTTATTTTCTGACATGCAGCCTGCTCTTGAAGATGGGCACACAATGCTGGAGTAACTCAGCGGGTCAGCGTCTCTGGAGAGAAGGAATGGGTGACGTTTAGGTCGAGACTCTTCTTCAGACCCGAAACGTCGCGCACATTATTACACACCTTGCATTTTACCAAGGTCCTCATTTGAAGGGGAACTCTCTCCCCTGACTCTAATGTCTGAAGAAGGGTCTCGACCTGACACGTCACTCATTCATTCTTTCCAGAGATGCTGCCTGTCCCGCTGAGTTACTCCAGCATTCTGTGTCTATCTTCAGTGTAAATCAGCATCTGCAGTTCCTTGCTACACTGCTCTTGAAGCCGTTCTATGTGACGCACCAAAAACCACCAGCATTTCTCTATTCTGCTTAGCGTGACCTACACTCGATGTGTGAAAACCCCACTCACCTCACTGCCCTTACATCACGTGCAGGACAACTCGGTCAGCCTGGAGCAGGAAATAGGGGCCATAGTGATACAGTGCGGCAACAGGCCATTCGGCCCTACTTGCCCACACCGGCCAACACGTCCCATCTGCACTAGTCCCACCTGCTAGCGCTTGGTCCATATCCCTCCAAACCTGTCTTATCCATGGACCTGTCTAACTGTTTCTTAAATATTGGGATAGTCCCAGCCTCAACTACCTCCTCTGGCAGCTTGTTGCATACACCCACCACCCTTTGTGTGAAAAAGGTTACCCCTCAGATTGCTATTAAATCTTTTCCCCTTCACCTTGAACCTATGTCCTGTGGTCAGAGAGTCATAGAGAGTGATAGAGTGTGGAAACAGGCCCTTCGGCCCAACTTGCCCACCCCAGCCAACATGTCCCATCTACACTAGTCCCACCTGCGCTTGGTCCATATCCCTCCAAACCTGTCTTATCCATGTACCTGTCTAACTGTTTCTTCAAGGTTGGGATAGTCACAGCTTCAGCTACCTCTTCTTGCAGCTCGTTCCCTACACCCACCACCCTTTGTGTGAAAAAGTTACCCCTCAGATTCCTATTAAATCTTTTCCCCTTCACCTTGAACCTGTGTCCTCAGGTCCTCGATTCCCCTATTCTGGGCAGGAGATTCTGTGCATCGACCAGATCTGTTTTGCTCCTTAGACAAGCTGTGCTACGGCACCTCAGCCTAACAGGCAGGGCATTGTTCACCCGTAATGCGTTAATGGTCAGCACTGCCCTCACTGTTCACCCGTAATGCTTTAATGGTCACCAGGGCCCCGTCTGCCCTCACTGCCAGGCTGAGGTGTCACGGCACAGCTTGGCAAAGGAGCAAAACAGACTACCCCGTGTAGGGCAAGGGTTAAACAGGCAATTTCAGCTAAAATGTGAAATGAAGTTATCAGCTAAATTAGCAGCCCTGCCCCTCGAAAGCAAGATTCACACGCATGATCTGCGAGCATTGATCTTGCAGCTGTGCGCACTGCCTGGTTACGTAGCCTTTCTCAGGCCATTCTATGGGAAAGCAGAGCATTGGTGAACAAAACACAGCAGCAATAGCTGGGTGGACCACCCGCGCCCCCTGCCACTAGTAGCGCAGAAACGTTGCAGAGAACGGGGGGCTTATGGTTGGCCCGGGGAGGGGGCAGTGAGGGGGTCTGCTCTGATAAGAATCCTGACTGCAGGTACTTGTCTGTACGGAGTTTGTACGTTCTCCCTGTGACCTGCCTGGGTTTTCTCCGAGATCTTCGGTTTCCTCCCACACTCCAAAGACTTACAGGTTTTGTAGGTTAATTGGCTTGGTGTAAAATGTAAAAGTTGTCCCGCGTGTGTGTAGTGTAGTGTTTGTGTGAGGGGATCGCTGGTCGGCACGGACTCGGTGGGCCGAAGGGCCTGTTTCCATCCTGTATCTCTAAACTAAAGTAAACTAAACATGTTGGTCGCCCTTTCAAATGAGAGATCCGTGGACTGCAGCCTTGGACTGTGTCTCATTTTATTTTTATTTTTTAAATGTTATTTTAGAGATACAGCGCGGAAACAGGCCCTTCGGCCCACCGAGTCCGCGCCGACCAGTGATCCCCACACACTAACATTATCCTACACACACTAGGGACAATTTTTAAATTTACCAAGCCAAGTTACCTACAAACCTGTACGTCCTTGGAGTGTGGGAGGAAACCGAAGGTCTCGGAGAAAACCCACGCAGGTCACGGGGAGAACGTACAAACTCCTTACAGACTCAGCACCCGTGGGCGGTATCGAACCCGGGTCTCCGACGCTGCAAGCGCTGTAAGGCAGCAACTCTACCTCTGCGCCACCGTGCCGTGACCGGCGCCAGGTGATCGAGAGGATGAACATCTTGCGGTGTGCACTGCTGTGTTTGCGAGTGAGTTCGGGGGTATTCGGGGAAACGTGAGTGCATGTGTCTTATTTGGTAGCGTAATAAATTACACAGTGAATCAAAATCTGTTTTCTGAATCGGGTGATTTTTTCGAACACAACACCCCAGCAACGCTAGCTCCACTCCCCTACCCCACATTAACGTCAGCAACGCATCTCAGTCAGTCGCCCATCGCGTTGAAGTTTGGGGAAGCAAGCTTTGCTCTGGGGTAGCTTGCACGTTTGCTGCACGACTTTGCGACTTCCTGTCATCAGAAAGACACTGACTAAATGTTCCACCTCTGAATCAAACCACCGCCCGCATCAACTGTTTAAGGACGGGGGAGATAAGTTATTTTCACCGAGGCTGAAAACTATAATCTATTTTGAACTGGTTCTGAGTAGAAAACAAGGCCAGGTCGGAGTGAGATCAGCACAGGGGATCATGAGAGGAATAGATCGGGTAGATGCACAGAATCTCATGCCCAGAGTAGGGGAATCGACGACCAGAGGACATAGGTTCAAGATGAAGGGGAAAAGATGTAATAGGAATCTGAGGGGTAGCATTTTCACACAAAGGGTGGTGGGTGCATGGAACAAACTGCCAGAGGAGGTAGTTGAGGCAGGAATCATGGAACGACTAGATGCAGGAATAATATTCCCAATGTTGGGGGAGTCCAGAACCAGGAGCCACAGTCTAAGAATAAAGGGGAGGCCATTTAAAACAGAGGTGAGAAAAACGTTTTTCACCCAGAGAGTTATGAATTTGTGGAAATCTCTGCCACCGAAGGCAGTGGAGGCCAATTCACAGGATTAATTTAAAAGAGAGTTAGATAGAGTTCTAGGGGCTAGTGGAATCAAGGGATATGGGAAGAAGGCAGGAACGGGGTACTGATTTGTGGATGATCAGCCATGATCACAATGAATGGCGATGCTGGCTCAAAGGGCCAAATGACCTCCTCCTGCACCTATTTCTATATTTCTATGACCATCCCAATGTTTAAGAAACAGTTAGACAGGTACATGGATAGGGCAAGTTTGGAGGGATATGGACCAAACGCAGGCAGGTGGTACTCGTGTAGATGGGGCATGTTGGCCGGTGTGGGCAAGTTGGGCCGAAGGGCTTGTTTCCACACTGCATCACTCTATGACTCTATGATATCACCACACTTCACCCCGATGCTGTAGATTGAACATAGAACAATACATATAGACACAAAACGCTGGAGTAACTCAGCGGGACAGGCAACATCTCTGGAGAGAAAAATGGGTGACGTTTCAGGTCGAGACCCTTCAGCAGACTAGTTAGGGATAAGGGAGACGACGATGTGGAGAGATAAAGAATGAAAAGATATGACAAAAAATTAATAATGATGGAAACGGGCCTTGTCAGCTGTTGGGTGAAAACGAGAAGCTGGTGCGACTTGGATGGGGGAGGGATAGAGAGAGGGGAAATACCGGAGTTACTTGAAGTTGGAGAAATCAATATCATATCACTGGGTTATAAGCTGCCCAACCGAAATATGAGATGCGGTTCCTGCAATTTGCATTTAGCTTCACTCTGGCAATGGACTGTTAACTGCCTGAGAACAGGTTTACCAAACACAGTGACAACTGGCAGCTGCTGAGCTCAAAGGTTGCAACTGATAACAACCTAGACAGAACAGTGAACAATGAACACGATGCCCGTGGTGCTTGGAGCATTCGAATCGCCCTATATAGATAAGAAAGCCTGTTTCAGCTGTGTGTGTTCTGCTTCCTTGGGACTATGCTCTCTCAGCTGTGTGTGTTCTGTGCGAAAGTTGTTTGTTGAATGCCCAGTGTCTTTGTCTGATAGTTATGTTCCAGTCCTTAATCTTTTAGTTACATCTCCATAGTTTCTTTCATCATGTTCCTCCATCAACACACAGCAAGACCGGATTTTCCTTTTATTGTCTCATTGCTGTTCAGTTTAGTTTAGTTTAGTTTAGAAATACAGCGTGGAAACAGGCCCTTTGGCCCACCGAGTCCGCACCGACCAGCGATCCCTACACATTAACACTATCCTACACACACGAGGGACAATTTTACATTGAAACCAAACCAATTAACCCACAAAACTGTCCGTCTTTGGAGTGTGGGAGGAAACCGACGTTCTCGGAGAAAACCCACGCAGGTCACGGGGAGAACGTGCAAACTCCGTGCAGACAGCACCCGTAGTCGGGTTGGAACCCGGGTCTCCGGCGCTGTAATCGCTGGATGGCAGCAACTCTACCGCTGCTTGTGGTGGCTGCAATTCTTGTATGACAAAGTTATACAAGAGAAAGAGTTAAGATCAAGAAAGTCTATAAAGGAACTACAGATGCTGGTTGACACCGAAGATAGACACAGAATGCTGGAATAACTCAGCGGGTCAGGCAGCATCTCTGGAGAACAGGAATAGGTAACTTTTGGGGTCGAGACACTTCTTCAGAATGAGAGTCAGGGGAGAGGGTTTCCCTTCAAATGAGGACCTTGGTAAAATGCGAGGTGTGTGTTAACAACCAGAGATTAGTTTTCTTGTTGAATAGCGTTATACGAGACGTTAGTGCAGTCAGTGAAACGTTGAACAGTCCTGCTATTTTTGTCAGGAAATTATTCAGAAAATCTTTCTGGAATGATCCAATGAAAAGAGGGTTTTTTTGTGACAGGTTGATTTTACTCTCAGTCCGAAGAAGTAGACCTAGAAAAAAAAGACAGAGTGATGGAGTAACTCAGTGGGTCATTGGGTATTTTGAAGGCAAAGATTGATAGGTTCTTGTTTAGTAAGGGTGTCAAAGGTTACTGGGAGAAGGCAGAAGAAAGCTGTTGAAAGAGAAAGATAGATCAACCATTATTGAATGGCGGAATAGACATGATGGGCTGAATGGCCTAATTCTGCTCCCATGTGTTATGCTTTGACCAGCTTGCTATTTAAGGTTTTGACCATGTTTCTAGATCGATTGGATAAACAAGAACTGCAGATGCCATTCGGCCCTTCGAGCCAGCACCTCCATTCAATATGATCATGGCTGATCATCTGGAATCAGTACCCCATTCCTGCTTTCCCCCCATATCCCCTGATTCCATTAGCCCTAAGAGCCACATCCAACTCTCTCTTGAATACATCCAGTGAATTGGCCTCCACTGCCTTTTGTGGCAGAGAATTCCACAGATTCACAACTCCTTGGGTGAAAAAGTTTTTCCTCATCTCAGTCCCAAATGGCCTACCCCTTATTGTTAAACGTTGACCCCTGGTTCTGGACTCCCCCAACACCGGGAACATTTTTCCTGCCTCAAGCCTGTCCAATCCCTTAATAATTTTACATGTTCTCAGAAGCTCCCCTCTCATCCTTCTAAAGTCCAGTGAACATAAGCCCAGTCGATCCATTCTTTCATCATATGTTAGTCCTGCCATCCCGGGAATTAACTTATTTTCACAAAGAAGGCGCAAAGTGCTGGAGTAACTCAGCAGGTCAGGCAGCATCTCTGGAGATCATGGATTGGTGACGTTTTGGGTTGGGATCCTTCTACAGCATTTTTATTTTCAACTGACACCAACCATCTTGACTTCTACGCACCTTACCCACTCCAATCTCACCCACACTCTACCCATAGCCCACTGCGATTTGAGTATGGGAGTAAAGAGGTCTTTCTGCAGTTGTACAGGGCTCTGGTGAGACCACATCTGGCGTATTGTGTGCAGTTTTGGTCTCCTCATTTGAGGAAGGACAGCCTTGCTATTGAGACAGTGCCGCATAGGTTCACAAGGTTAATCCCCGCGATGGCGGGATCGTCATATGAGAAAAGATTGGAAAGACTGGGCTTGTATTCACTGGAATTTAGAAGGATGAGAGGGGATCTTATAAAATTATTAAAGGACTGGACAGGCTAGATGCAGGAAAAATGTTCAAAATGTTGGGGGAGTCCAGAACCAGGGGCCACAGTCTAAGAGTAAAGGGGAGGCCATTTAAAACTGAGATGAGAAAAAAAATTCACCCAGAGAGTTGGGAATTTGTGGAATTCTCTGCCACAGAAGGCAGTGGAGGCCAATTAACTGGATGAATTTAAAAGAGAGTTAGATAGAGCCTTCGGGGCTAGCGGATTCAAGGGATATGGGGAGAAGGCAGGCATGGGTTACTGATTGTGGATGATCAGCCATGATCACAATGAATGGCAGTGCTGGCTCTAAGGGCCAAATGGCTTCCTCCTGCACCTATTGTCTATGTTTCTATGTCTATCTTGGACAATACAGCTCACCCCCTCCATGACACACTGGTCAACCTGAGGAGTACCTTCAGCAACGGACTGGTTCCATCAAGATGCAGCACAGAACGCCACAGGAGATCCTTCTTCCCTGTCGTTATCAAACTGTACAACTCCTCCCCGTTCTGTAGTGGGGTAGACTGACTCCTCCCCCCCACCCCCCCCCCCAATCTATGCACATCACCAATCCTTTCCACTCATCACCTTGATTTCATGTTTCACGTATTTTGTGTTTTATGACTGAAGGTAGACACAAAAAGCTGGAGTAACTCAGCGGGACAGGCAGCATCTCTGGAGAGAAGGAATGGGTGACGTTTTGGGTCGAGACCCTTCTTCAGACTTGAAACGTCACCCATTCCTTCTCTCCAGAGATACAGCCTGACTTACTCCTGCATTTTGTGTCTCACTTCGGTTTAAACCGTTTAAACCAGCATCTGCAGTTCCTTCCTACACATTGTGTTTTATGACCGATGGCTGACCAATTTCCCTATGGGTATCACAAAATGCTGGGGTAACTCAGCAGGTCGGGCAGCATCTCAGGAGAGAAGGAATGGGTGACGTTTTGGGTTCAAGACCCTTCTTCAGACTGATATCAGGCAAGGGGGTGGGACAAAGATAGGATGTAGTTGGAGACAGGAAGACAGTGGGAGATCTGGGAATGGGGAGGGGAAAGAGAGGGACAGAGCAACCATCTGAAGTTAGAGCAATCAATGTTCATACCGCTGGGGTGTAAGCTGCCCAAGCGAAATATGAGATGATGTTCCTCCAATTTGTGGTGGGCCTCACTATGACAACGCAGGAGGCCCAGGACAGAAAGGTCAGACTGGGAGTGGGAGGGGGAGTTGAAGTGCTGAGCCACCGGGAGTTCAGGTTAGTTAAGGCGGACTGAGCGAAGGTGTTGAGTGAAACGATGGCCGAGCCTGTGTTTGGTCTCGCCGATGTAGAGAAGTTGACATCTGGAACAGCGGATACAGTAGATGAGGTTGGAGGAGGTGCAGGTGAACCTCTGCCTCACCTGGAAAGATTGTTTGGGTCCTTATGGGGATCAATAAAGTTCTATCGTATCGTATCGTAACAATCCCGACATTGTCATTAAACCTACCAACAAGGGAGGTTCCGTTGTGGTCGAACCTCCACCATGCTGGGGCCAGCAGCCAGCTCTCAGACACCTCCTCATACCTACCCCTTGACCATGACCACTCACACGTACCCCTTGACCATGACCCCTCACCCCTACCCCTACCCCTTGACCATGACCCCACAGACGAAATCCAGGCCATCATCTCCCAAACTGTTAAATGATACAGAAGAAGGGTCCCGACCTAAAATGTCACCTATCCACGATCTCCACAGATGGTACCTGGCCTGGTGTGTTACTCCAGCAAATTGTGTCTTTTTTTTTTAAACAAGCATCTGCAGTTCCTTGTTTCTACAGTAGATCTGGAAATCTGGTCAACACCTTAATCAGAAAACTGCTCAGAAGCTTACTTGGAAAGGAGGCTACAACCACAATTAGCAACATTGTCGAAGCCTTAACCAAAAACCCGCTCAGAGCAATTGAATGGAAACACTTTCAGAACTCAGTCTGACAACCTGCTCAAAACTTTAACCAGATACCTGATAAGAGCCATTGTCAGAAATGTGGTCAGGGGGTGGCATGGTGGCACAGCGGTAACGCAGCACCACCGTGCCGCTCAGCTGTCAAACAACAGTGTGCATTTATATAACGTCTTTACCAGTGGACCTCAAGAAGGCAGCTCTTGTCATTGAAGACCCACACCACCCTGGCCACACTCTCATCTCGCTGCGACCCTCAGGAAAAAGGTACTGGAGCCTGAGAACTGACCTCCACATTTAAAAACAGCTTCTTCCCTTTCAGACAGAAACATGGAAAGTAGGTGCAGGAGTAGGCCATTCAGCCCTTCAAGCCAGCACCGTCATTCAATATGATCCATGGCTGATCATCCAGAATCAGTACCCCGTTTCTGCTTTCTCCCGACATCCCATAATTCCATTAGTCCTAAGAGCTAAATCTAACCCTTTCTTTAATTCATCTAGTGAATTGGCCTCCATGGCCTTCTGTGGCAGAGAATTCCACAGATTCACAACTCTCTGGGTGAAGAGGTTTTTCCTCATCTCAGTCCTAAATGGCCTACCCCTTATTCTTAGACTGTGACCCCTGGTTCTCGATTCCCCCAACACCGGGAATAATTTTCCTGCATCTAACCTGTCCAATCCCTTGATAATTTTAAATGTTTCTCTAAGATCCCCTCTCACCCTTCTAAATTCCAGTGAATGTAAGCCCAGGTGATCCACTCTTTCATCATATGTCAGTCCCACCATCCCAGGAATTAACCTGGTGAACCTACGCTGCACTCCCTCAGGGGTGCACTGAGGGACTTTTGACCTTTTGTCACTTTTGACCCCAGACTCTTGAATAACCCTGCAGGTTCAACCCAATATACAACTCCAGCGCTGTAAGGCAACAATTCTACCACTGTGCCACTGTGGTGTTTGATGGCCTTGATGGGTTGAAGAGCCTGTTCCAATGCTGTTTGGACATCTTAGTGACATTCTCCCTTGGTTTTTGTTTTTGTATGTATGTTTTATTCTGAATACAATTTCTTTTTGGAAGACAAAACACTGGCCGAATGATTGAACTGCGAAGTGGTCATTTCAAGAAGAAGTACTGCCCAAACCTGTGACCCACTTCACGTAGAAACACATCATTGATGTCATGTACAGCCCATTGCTCTGCTTATCAATCTGCGGCTTCCTTTTCTGCAGAGCTGGACTAACAGCGGTATCCTTTGCTCGGTGCTTTAATAATCAGGAAGTCATATTTCTAAGAAATAGAGCATCGTGCAACCAACTCTCGACTGTCTAGAATTGCAAGTGAACAAACTTGTGCCAGAATCAAGTGTAAAGTCAAGAGTGTTTTATTGTCATATGTCCCAGATAGAACATTGAAATTCTTACCTGCACAACAGAATATGTAAACATATTGTAGGAAGGAACTGCAGATGCTGGTTTAAACTGAAGATCGACACAAAAAGCTGGAATAACTCAGCGGGGCAGGCAGCATCTGTGGAGAGAAGGAATGGGTGACGTTTAAGGTTGAGACTTTTCTTCAGACTGTAAACATTCCACGCTGTAAACAATATAATAAATGGGAAAAAAAATTCAGTGTGTGCACATGAACTGAGTTTAGTTTATTGTCACATGTACCGAGGTACAGTGAAAAGCTCTTGTTGCGTGCTAACTAGTCAGCAGAAAGACAATACATGATTGCAATCGATCCATGTACAGTGTGCAGGTACATATCGAAGGTATTTATTTCACAAAATGCTGGAGTAACTCAGCAGGTCAGGCAGCATCACAGGAGAGAAGGAATGGGTGACGTTTCAGGTCGAGACCCTTCTTCAGACTGATGGCAGGGGGGCGGGACAAAGGAAGGATATAGGTGGAGACAGGAAGATAGAAGGATAACTGGGAAGGGGGAGGGGAAGAGAGGGACAGAGAAACTATCTAAAGTTGAAGAAGTCAATGTTCATACCGCTGGGCTGCAAGCTGCCCAAGCGAAATATGAGGTGCTGTTCCTCCAATTTCCGGTGGACCTCACTATGGCACTGGAGGAGGCCCATTACAGAAAGGTCAGACTGGGAGTGGGAGGAGGAGTTGAAGTGCTCAGCCACCGGGAGATCAGGTTGGTTGAGGCGGACTGAGCGAAGGTGTTGAGCGAAACGATCGTCGAGCCTGCATTTGGTTTTGCCGATGTAAAAAAGTTGACATCGAGAGCAGCGGATGAAATAGTGAAGGTTGGAGGAGGTGCAGGTGAACCTCTGTCTCACCTGGAAAGACTGTTTGGGTCCTTGGATGGAGTTGAGTGGGGAGGTAAAGGGACAGGTGTTGCATCTCCTGGGGTTACAGGGGAAAGTGCCCGCGGATGGGGTGGTTTCGGTAGGAAGGGACGAGTTACGGAGGGAACGGTCTCTGTGGAACGCAGAAAGGGGAGGGGATGGGAAGATGTGGCCAGTAGTGGGGTCCCGTTGTAGGTGACGGAAATGTTGGAGGATGATTTGTTTGTTGTAGGTACATGATAAGGGAATAATGTTTTGCACAAGGGAAAGCCAGCAAACTCCGATCAAGGATAGTCCGAGCATCACCAAAGAAGTAGATCGTAGTTCAGCACTGCCCTCTGCTGCTGCCACCTGCAGAGGTTTTCGGATGACTCTGCAATTGTGGGCTGCTTCAGTGAGGGGAGGGAAACTGAATACAGAGGTGTAGTCGACGACTTTGTTGAGTGGGATGGGCTGAATCACCTGCAGCTCAACACCGACAAGACTGAGGAGTTAGTGGTGGACTTTACCCGGAGAAGAACACCCCTGACCCCTGACCCCTGTCTCCATCAATGGTGTGGATGTGCAGTTCACCAAGGAGTACAAATATCTTGGAGTTTACCTATACGGTAAACAAGACTGTTCCAGGAACACTGAGGCCCTGTACAAGAAGGGATAGAGCTGGCTGTACTTTTCGAGCAGGCTCCGCTCCTTCAACATCTGTACTGAGATACTGCAGATGTTCTACCAATCGGTGGTGGCCAGTGCCATCTTCTTCGCTGCCGTGTGCTGGGGCAGCAGGGCGAAGGCCGCTGATGCCAACAGGATCACAAGCTCATCAGGAAGGCCGGCTCCGTCCTGGCTCACTAGAGATGGTCCGGGAGGGGAGGATGCTCCTCAAACTGTGGAGCATCTTGTACAATAACAGCTCACCCCCTCCATAACACACTGGTCAACCTGAGGAACACCTTCAACAACTGACTGGTCCCACCAAGATGCAGCACAGGACGCCACAGGAGATCCTTCTTCCCTGTGACTGTCAAACTGTACAACTCCTCCCCCTTATGTCGTGGGGTAGACTGACTCCCCTCCCCCCCACCCCCCCCCCCGCTCCAATCTTTGCACATCCCCAATCCTGGACTTTCCGCTCGTCATTTTAGTTTCATGTTTCATGTATCGTGAGTTTTTATGACTGTTGGCAAATCAATTTCCCTCCTGGGATAAATAAAGGTCTATTATATCGTATTATGGTTGTGGTTGGACGGTTCCATTGCCTAATAACAGCTGGGAATAACTGTCCCTGAATCTGGAGGTGTGCGTTTTCACACTTCTGTACCCCTTGCCCGATGGGAGCTGGGAGAAGAGGGAGTGGCCAGGGTGCGACCCATCCCTGATTGTGCTGTTGGCTTTGCCAAGGCAGCGTGAGGTGTAGATGGAGGCAATGGAAGGGAGGTTGGTTTGTGTAATGGTCTGGGCTGCGTACACGATTTGCTGCAATTTCTTGCAGTCTTGGATGGAGCTGCGACCTGTCCTGCTGAGTTACTCCAACTTTTTGTGTCTATCTTTAGTGTAAACCAGCATCGGCAGTTGCTTCCTACACATTTCCTCGATTATTTGGGCCTGGCACCATTTTGGTGTGAAGCTAAACTTATCACTCTCCAACATTTTCCCAATTTTTTACTTTTAATTTTTTTATTTTTGGAGATACAACGCAGACACAGGCCCTTCGGCCCATCGGGTCTGTGCCGCCCAGCGATCCCCGCACACTAACACAATCCTACATCCACTAGGGACAATTTTTACATTTGCCCAGCCAATTAACCTACATACCTGCACGTCTTTGGAGTGTGGGAGGAAACCGAAGATCTCGGAGAAAACCCACGCAGGTCACGGGGAGAACGTACAAACTCCATACAGACGGCGCCCATAGTCAGGATCGAACCTGAGTCTCCGGCGCTGCATTCGCTGTCAGGCAGCAACTCTACCGCTGCGCCACCGTGCCGCCGTCTAAACTGTTGCCTTGTGATGAAGTACCTTTATTGACTCTGCAAAGAGAAAAGGGGAAATAAATTTGCTTTACTTTTGAGATACAGCGCGGAAACAGTCCCAGCGAGTCCGCTCAGACCAGCGATCATCCCGTACACTAACATTATCCTACACACTAGGGACAATTTCCAATTTTACTGAAGCCAATTAACCTACAAACCTGCACATCTTTTGAGTGTGGGAGGAACCTGGAGCATCCGGAGAAAGCCCACGTGGTCACAAGGAGAATGTACAAACTCCGTACAGACAGCACCCATAGGCAGGATTAAACCCGGGACTCTTGACTGTCAGGCAGCAGCTCTATCGCTGCGCCACCGTGCCACCTTGAAATTGATAGGACCAAATGTATTAAAAATATAATATATAAGGTAAGCATATTAGAATATTGACTTGCTTTCGACTTTAGTCTTTAGAGGTGCAGTGCAGAAACAAGCCCTCCGCGCCGATCAGCGATCACCCTGTTGCTGGTGAAGAAGGGCAGTTGTAAGTGTAACATGGGTTCACTTTTGATTACTTGAACAAACAGATGTGGCTCAAGGAATGACAGATGTGCGTGCAAGAATGAATCATCATTACAGATGTGTCGGGAGAAGGAGAGAGATCCAGTGGGGCATGTGTAGGGAGGAACTGCAGATGCTGGTTTACACCAAAGATAAACACAAAATGCTGGAGTAACTCAGCGGGACAGGCAGCATCTCTGGAGCGAAGGAATGGGTGACGTTTCAGGTGGAGACCCTTCTGCAACTTGAGAGTCAGGGGAGAGGGAGACACAGAGATAAGGAAGTGTAAGTTGTGAAAACAATACATGAAAGGGGATGCAGTTCAAGGGTAATGTAGTTCATTGTTAGCTCGGGGAAGGTGACAACAAAGTAAACAGAGATAAAGTTTAATCAGGGGGACAGTCAGACTAGTCGGAGAACGAGGAAGGGGAGGGAGGGATGGAGTGGGGCATAGTGTTTAACTGGAGGACATGGAGAAGCGACATTTCAGGTCAAGACCCATCTGAGGAAAGGTCCCACACTGAAACATCGCTTCACCCTGTCCCTCAGAGATGCTGCCTGCCCTGCTGAGTAACTCCAACAATTAGTGTTTTATTAATATCAGCATCTGCAGTTCTTTGTGTTTCCACATAGTCCTTCGTTGGTCTGGTGGTTTTCATAAGTGACAGGTTCTTTGAGTGTTCTGGCTAGGACAGGGTTAGTCGATGGAAACATTGAGTGCAGATTCAATGATATATTGGACCGAGACGCTGGAGGTGAGGTTACGCTCTCTACACGGCTGCTGTACATTCAGTTTCTGGCTTCACACCATGACCTTTAGATGAAGTGATAAGCTGTCTGTCTATTAAAGCTTCCAAAGCTGAGAAACCGAGACCTCGATCTCTGTCTGTAAAGCTGAATGTGACCATCAAAGGCTCACGAGTGTGACAATTGGTGATTAACTTTGCCGTGTGTTTTGCTTTGTACTGTAAGTGAAAAATTGGTTGGTGAACTTCTGAATAAACCCACTCGCAGGTTGCTTCTTCAATAACATAAATACAGAATTGTCGACCCTTGTCTCATTCCGAAACGTCACCCATTCCTTCTCTCCAGAGATGCTGCCTACCCTGCTGAGTTACTCCAGCATTTTGTGTCTCTCTTTGGTGTAAACCAGCATCTGCAATTCCTTCCTACACTCTCTCTCCGTTCCTCCACTACCCCAGTCGTTGTCTACATCATCTTGTTGAGTCTCATTGTCTGTAACTCGTTTGCACCTCACCCACAGCTAGCAATGGCCTGTTTCCTTTATCTTTGTGACTTCTTTGCACATCTTTCATTCATTTGTCCTATGCCTCTCTAAAGTTCAGCTCAAACTCCATCATCAAGTTTGCTGATGACACTGTGGTGGTGGGCCGGATCTCCGACAATGATGAGAAGGCCTACCGAGAGGAGGTGGCTGATTTGGCACTCTGGTGTCAGGACAATAGCCTCCTCTTGAATGTCACTAAAACTAAGGAGCTGATTGTGGACTTTAGAAGGGCTAAACATCCAAGGACGTACACGCCACTGGAGATAAATGGGTCTACTGTGGATAGTGTGAGCAGTTTTAAATACTTGGGAGTCCGCATCACAGAGGATCTGACATGGGCAACGCACATTGCCGCACTGGTGGGTAAGGCAAAGCAGCGCCTTTACCACCTTAGACAGCTGAAGAAATTCAGAGTGTCTCTGAGGATCCTTCATTGCTTCTACTCTGGGGCTGTAGAGAGCATCCTGTCCGGCAACATCACAGTCTGGTTTGGGAACAGCTCTGCCCAGGACAGGATGGCCCCGCAGAGAGTAGTGCGTTCGGCAGAACGCACCATGGGAACTACACTTGTCCCCATGCAGGACCTATACATCAGGAGGTGCAGGTCCAGAGCAAGTAAGATTATGAGGGACCCCTGCCACCCTAGCAACGGACTGTTCCAGATGCTACGGTCAGGCAAACGCCTCCGCTGTCACGCTGTGAAAACAGAGAGGATGAGACGGAGTTTCTTCCCACAGGCCATCAGGACTGTCAACTTTTATAACTCCAGAGACTAAATTTTGTCTACACTATAGTAACTTTATTAACTTTATTTATATGCTGTAACTGTAATTCTTTTTTGTGCACAATCCACAGGCATTGCCACTTTCATTTCACTGCACATCATGTATGTGTATGTGACAAATAAACTTGACTTGACTTGACTTGACTTGATTACCGTCCATATCTCTCATTTCCCTTTCCCCCGCCTCTCAGTCTGAAGAAGGATTTAGACCCCAAACGTCACCTATCCCTATTCTCCACAGAGGCTGGCTGACTCGCTGAGTTAATCCAGCTTTTTGTGTCTACCTATGTTGGATGAACTCAGCAGGTTAGTCAAGATCGGGTAGGATGCAAGTCAAGTGTTTTGGGTTGCGATAATGCAATGGTACTGAGAGTGAGGAAGAGGGGTTGCCAGTGTTTAGCGGTTTATAGGGGGAGTTGGATACAGAGGACTTTCAGTTCCACCATCCATCCACCAGCCTTTATCCTACCGCCCGACATACTGTGAAACACTGGCCACGTTCACTCTATTCCTAAGATAGACACAAAATGCTGGAGTAACTCAGCGGGTCAGGCAGCATCTCTGGAGAACAGGAATAAGTGATGCTGCAGTTCCTTCCTAAGCTTTTTCATTCTTTTTCTCCAGAGAAGCTGCCTGTCCCACTGAGTTACTCTGGCATTTTCTGTCTCTCTTCGGTTTAGGTGAGTGTTAGCATCTACAGTCCCTTCCGACCAGATTTTAGTCTAGTTTTGTTTAGAGATACAGTGTGGAAACAGGTCCTTCGGCCCACCAAGTCTGCGCCGAACTGCGATACGCGACTATGAACACTTTTCTACACACACTGGGGACAATATTTACATTTACCAAGCCAATTTACCTACAAACTTGTACGTCTTTGGAGTGTGGGCGGGAACCGAAGATCTCGGAAAAAAGCACGCGGTCACGGGGAGAACGTACAAACTCAATACAGACAGCAACCGTAGTCGGGATCGAATCCGGGTCTCCGGTGCTGCCAGCCCTGTAAGGCAGCAACTCTATCGTAGCGCCACCCAAATATTAGGATAGGAAGGGTTTAAGAGGCCTGTGGACCAAATGCAGGCAAACGGGACTAGCCCAGCATGCCAAGGTGGCCGACATGGACAAGGTGGGCTGAGGGGCCTGTTTCCACGCTGTACAGCTCGATGACCACATTAATCCTTTCAACCCAGTCTCGGCCCAGCCAGACACGTATTCACAGGTAGAGATCAAGTGTGGTTGTGTGAAGCTATATGGGCCGTTTAACACTTAAAATATTGAGCTAGCTGGGGACATGTTGGAACATGGTGTGAATCCACATCCGGTTGTTTGTTCATGAGTTAATGCTCTGCACCTGCTGATTCTACATGTGCCTGCAGATGCCTCTTTCACACTTGGGTAACACAAATCACACGATGCAGACACAAAGTGTTTCAGACTTCAGAGATACATCGCGGCAACAGGCCCCTTGGCCTGTGTGCACGGAGTTTGTATGTTCTCCCCGTGACCATGTGGGTTTTTTCTCCACACATGCTGTCTGAACCGCTGAGTTACTCTGGCTTTTTGTGTCTATCCTCTCTTCACGAGCTGAGCTTGGCTTCGTTTAGTTTAGAGATACAGCGCGGAAACAGGCACTTTGGCCCTCCGAGTCTGCATCGAACAGTAATCACCCTGTACACCAACACTGCCGTACACACGAGGGACAATGTACAATTTTACTGAAGCCAATTAACCTGCACACCTGCCTGGTTCTGGAGTGTGGGAGGAAACCGGAGAACCCGGAGAAACCCCACACGGTCACAGGGAGAAGGTACAAACTCCACACAGACAGCATCCATAGTCAGGATTGAACCCGGATCTCTGGCACTGTAAGGCAACAAATCTACTGCCCCAAATCTGGAACCAATGCAGAAGCGCTGGAGACACAAGAACCTGCAGATGCTGGAATCTCGTGCAAAACACACGTGCTGCAGGAACACAGAGGGTCAGGCAGCATCTGGAGAGGGAATGGGAAAAGGGAAGAAGGATCTCTCTACAAAATGCCATCCATCTACTCCCTCCACAGATGCTGCCTGACTTGCTGAGCTCCCCCAGCATTTTGCTTTGGTCTACAAGTCCTCCGAGTTCACACAGCATCCTGCCCAAATGATGAGTCCCATTGCTTGCATTGCATCTCACACCTATCCCATATGCAAGCAATACTTCACATGGTACCTCCACTCCAGCTTGCCTTGCAACCCAATACTTTATTTTAGACCAAAATAAACTTTATGCAGTGTAAAAAAATATACAAAATAGACTGTTCCCTCCGCTACTCCCTTTTTAACTCATCCCTTCCCACCCAAACCACCCTCTCCCCAGGCACCTTCCACTGCAACTGCAAGAGATGCAACACCTGTCCCTGTACCTCCCCCCTCCACTCTGTCCAGGGGCCCCGACAGTCCTTTCAGGTTAGGCAGAGGTTCACTTACAGCTCCTCCAACCTCATCTACTGTATTCATTGTTCAAGATGTGGACCCTTATACATCGGCGAGACCAAACGTAGACTGGGCGTCTCTTCGCTGAACATCTTCGCTCAGCCCGCCTGAACCTACCTGATCTCCCGGTTGTGAAACACTTTAATTCTCCTTCCCCTTCCCACACAGACCTTTCAGTCCTAGGTCTCCTCCATTGTCAGAGTGAGGCTATATGCAAATTGGGGGAACAGCATCTCATATTTCGCTTGGCCAGCTTACAGCCCAGTGGTATGATATTGATTTCTCTCACTTCAGGTAGCCCCGGCATTCCCTCTCTCTCTCTATCCCTCCCCCACCCAAGACGCACCAGCTTCTTGTTTTCACCCAACAACCAGCTAACGGAGGCCTGTTTCCTTTATCATTGTTACTTTTCTGCATATCTTTCATTCATTGTTCTTTATCTCTCCACATCATTATCATCATCTATATCTCTTGTTTCCCTTACCCCTAACCAGTCTGAAGAAGGGTCTTGACCCGAAACGTCACCCATCCCTTCTCTCCCGAGATGCTGCCTGTCCCGCTGAGTTACTCCAGCTTTTTGTGTCGATCTGTACGAAACAGGTGCTGTGCAAATACATACATATCTGGTCAAATCCATATCCCATCTGCTGTTCGTACCATTCCCTCACCCAATTTCTCTGCTGCTGCAAACTAACTCGTTTCCCCACTTTTACGATGAAGTGTTTTGCTCCTGAAGTGACCATGTTGTGTTAAAGAAAACTTTAAAAACACAACACAAAGTTCAGTCAAGACAACCGAGACTTTATTTAAGAGTGGCAAATCCAGCGATCGCTGGGAACAAGCAGATTGTTCCCCAAACAAAGGTTCACCTGCTCCTGGAAACATAGAAACATAGAAATTAGGTGCAGGTTGAGGCCATTTGGCCCTTCGAGCCAGCACCGCCATTCATTGTGATCATGGCTGATCATCCACAATCAGTAACCCGTGCCTGCCTTCTCCCCGTATCCCTTGATTCTGCTAGGCCCTAGAGCTCTATATAACTCTTTTTTAAATCCATCCAGTGAATTGGCCTCCACTGCCCTCTGTGGCAGAGAGTTCCACAAATCCACAACTCTCTGTGTGAAAAATGATTTCTCACCTCAGTTTTAAATGTAGTCCCCTTTATATTCCTGATATACAACATTTTGCTTTGAGGTGTTTACTGTAACGGGCACTTAATCATTTTTTTCCTTCTTCAGAATGGTTTAAGAACAATTATAGATCATGCACCTCTGAAAATCACAGATTAATAAACACAGCCCATGGTAGATGAGCAAAGTCCTGTTACCCTTTCAACCTCATTTTGTTTGTTTTACAATTGCCATTTGTCCTTTAACAACAGAGAACAGAACCTGACTAAAGTAGACACAGAAACATAGAGAAATAGGCGCAGGAGTAGGCCATTTGGCCCTTCGAGCCAGCACCACCATTAAATATGATCATGGCTGATAATCTAAAATCAGTACCCTGTTCCTGCTTTTTCCCCACATCCCTTGATTCCGTTAGCCCTAAGAGCTAAATCTAACTCTCTCATGAAAACATCCAGTGAATCGGCCTCCACTGCCCTCTGTGGCAGAGAATTCCACAGATTCACAACTCTCTGGGTGAAAATGTTTTTCCTCATTTCAGTCCTCAATGGCCTCCCCCTTATTCTTAAACTGTGACCCTCCTGGTTCTGGACTCTCCCGAAATGAGGAATATTATTCCTGCATCCAGCCTGTCCAATCCTTTAAGAATTTTCTATGTTTCTTTAATGTTCTCTGTGTTACTAAGACTGTAGTACGTGCTAGGTACACAGCCACAGTTTCAAACTTCTTTAAAGCACAGAATTATTATGACACATGAAGAGGGCTTTGAGCATTTAAAAAAAAAAAAAAATTAAATGTTTTTTTTAATGTTTTTTACAGAACTTTTTAGAAAACAAACCCTCCCACCCTTCCCCCCACCCCCCTTATACTAACCCCAAATAAGAAAAAAGAAGAAAAGATTAAAGATTAAAGACTGCCTGGGTGTTGGGGGTTCTGCACACGCCCCATGGAATTCCAAACAGAATAAACTGTATATATATATACATCTCTCCCAAAAGAACCATTGAGAATATGAACAATTCTTCTATATATATATAGGCCCCTCTTTTGTAGATAAGGACACCAGATATTTAAAAAAGTATCATATTTGTTCCTTAAATTATAAGTATTTTTTTCAAGTGGGATACAGTTAGAAATTTCATTATTCCAAAGGTCCATACTTAAATAGGAATCAGATTTCCAAGTAACTGCGATAGTCTTTTTGGCTACTGCTAAAGCAATTTTTATAAATTCTTTCTGATATTTATTCATTTTAAGTTGTGGTCTTATTCCTTCAACATCACCCAATAACAAAAATCTTGGGTTGTATCCCGATAATCTGTTCTTTTTAAGGCACTTCACCTGTCCCTCTGCCTTGCTGTATTCTTAAAGCTCTGCAGTTTATTTTTGGCAGTTGCCTCAGAACTTGTGAAGAGAGGAAATGGGGTTTTCAGGTGAGGCAGAGGTTCATTTGCACCTCCTCCAAACTCATCTACTGTATCCGCTGTTCCAGGTGTGCACTCCTATCTATCGGCGAGACCAAGTGCAGGCTCGGCGATCGTTTCGCTGAACACCTCCGCTCAGTCCGCCTAGACCAATATGATCACCCGGTTGCCAAACACTTTAATTCCCCTTCCCATTCCCACACTGACCTTTCTGTCCTGGGCCTCCTCCACTGTCAGAGTGAGGCCCAGCGTAAATTGGAGGAACAGCACCTCATATTTCGCTTGGGCAGCTTACACCCCAGCGGTATGAACATTGACTCCTCTAACTTCAAGTAACCTTTGCTTTCCCCTCTCTCCATCCCACCCCCTTCCTCGATCTCCGACCAGTCTGACTGTCCCTGATTACATTTTATCTGTTTGCTTTGTGGTCACCTTCTCCGAGCTAACAATGATCTATTCTACATTTTCCTTGATCTCCATCTCTTTTGATGTCTCGTTTTCACATAATTTATCCTTCCCTATCTCTGTGTCTCCCTCTCCCCTGACTCTCAGTCTGAAGAAGGGTTGCGACCCGAGACATCACCCATTCCTTTTATCCAGAGATGCTGACTGTCCCGCTGAGTTACTCCCGCATTTTGTGTCTATCAATGGGTTCCAAATACCTTGGAGTGTACTTGGACAGTAAAGTGGACTGGTCCAGGAACGCTGAGGCCCTGAGATGAGGAAAAACTTTTTTAGTCAGAGAGTTGTGAATCTGTGGATTTCTCTGCCTCAGAGGGCAGTGGAGGCCAATTCTCTGAATACATTCAAGAGAGAGCTAGATAGAGCTCTTAAGGATAGCGGGGTCAGGGGGTATGGGGAGAAGGCAGGAACGGGGTACTGATTGAGAATGATCAGCCATGATCACTTTGAATGGCGGTGCTGGCTCGAAGGGCCGAATGGCCTACTACTGCACCTATTGTCTATTGTCTATTGACCAACAAGCTCATCAGGAAGGCCGGCTCCGTCCTGGGGGTGGAGTTGGATTCATGGGGGGTGGTCTTGGAGGGGAGGATGCTCCTCAAACTGCAGAGCATCTTGTACAATAACAGCTCACCCCCTCCATGACACACCGGTCAACCTGAGGAGCACCTTCAGCAACAGACTGGTCCCATCAAGATGCAGCACAGAACGCCACAGGAGATCCTTCTTCCCTGGGGCTATCAAACTATAAAACTCCTCCCCCTTCTGTCATGGGGTAGCCTGAGACTGACTCCCCCCCGCCCCCCCCCCCCCCCCCCCACCTCCCCAATCCTTTCCACTCATCACTTTAATTTCATTTACCTTGTGTTTTATGACTGTTGGCAGATCACTTTCCCTCCTGGGATGAATAAAGTTCTATCGTACCATGTCGTAGTGTCTCGTGTTCTCCACAGATGCCTCCTGAGCTGATGGGTGTTTTCAACCATTTCGTGCCTTATGTTCTGCAAGGAAACATTGCACCAGATTCACACGTTGCACCAGCAGCTGTAGGGAGACAACTTGCAACTCATTCCATGCATAGATCTCAGCCCCTTTGCCCCACGTTACACAGATTACATGCTTCACATCCCCCTGTGTTTCCCCCCTACACACCAGTCTCGATCTCACATCAGTCTCCCACATACAGTCTCGCTCACACACCCTCTCTCACACACAGTCCCTGTCTCTCACACACAGCCCCCCTCTCTCTCACACACAGCCCCTCTCTCGCTCACAGTCTCGCTCACACACCCTCTCACACACAGTCCCTCTCTCGCACACACAAGCTCTCTCTAACAGTGTGCCTATCACAGACAGTCTCTCTCTCTCTCTCTCTGTCTCTCACAGCAGTCTCTCTCTTTCACACAGTCTCTCTCACTCTTTCTCGGTCTCTCTCAAACTCTCTCTGCTTCAGTCTCTCTCTCTGTATCTCTCTCCCTGTCTCTCTGTCTCTCTCTCTCTCTTTTTCTGTCCCTCTCTCTCTCTGTCTCTCTCACACTGTCTCTCTCGCTCTCTCTGTCTTTTTCTTTCTCGCTCCTCTCACTGTCTGTCTCTCTCTCTGTTGCTCTATGTCTGTCTCTCTCTCTCCCTCTCTCTGTCTGTCTCTCTCTCTCTCACCGTCTCTCTCTCTGTGCCTTGCTCTCTTTCTCTGCCTGTCTCTCTTTCTTTATCTCCCTCTCTCACACACACAGTCCCTCTCTCTAACACGGTCTCTCTCTCTCTGTCTCTCACACACAGCCTATCTCTCTCTCCCTCTCTCGCTCTCTCTCTCTGTCTCTCTCCCTTACAGTCTCTCACTCTCTCACACAGTCTCTCTCCCTCTCTCTCCCTCACACAGTCTCTCACTCTCACACACAGTCTCTCTCTCTCTCTCTCTCCCACACACACACACACACTCCCTCTTTCTCAGTCTCCTTCAACCAGTCTCATTTTCTCTCTTACACACTCCCTCTCTCTAACAGCACCTCATATTTCGCTTGGGCAGTTTACACACCAGCGGTATGAACATTGACTTCTCTAAATTTAGATAGTTCCTCTGTCCCTCTATCCCCTCCCCCTTCCCAGTTCTCCCAATGTCTCCTGTCTCCAACTACATCTATCTTTGTCCTGCCCCCTCCCCTGACATCAGTTTGGAGAAGGGCCTCGGCCCGAAACGTCACCCATTCCTTCTCTCCCGAGATGCTGCCTGACCCGCTGAGTTACTCCAGCATTTTGTGTCTACCTTCAATTTGAACCAGCATCTGCAGTTATTTTCCTACATCCTCTCTCTCTTAGTCTCTCTCTCACACACACGCACACACACACACACAGTCTCTCACACACACAGTCTCTCACACACACACAGTCTCTCACACATTCTCACACACACAGTCTCACACACACACACAGTCTCACACACACACAGTCTCACACACACACACAGTCTCACACACACACAGTCACACACACACACAGTCTCACACACACACGGTCTCTCACACACGCAGTCTCACACACGGTCTCTCTCATACAAAGTCTCTCTCACAGTTTCCTCTCTCTCACACATTCAGTTTGTCTCCCTTTTTCTCACACACATCCTCTCTCTGTGTCACATACAGCCTCTCTCTCTCTCTATCACACACAGCGCCTCTCTCTCTCTCCATCACACACAGCCTCTCTCTCTCTCTCTCTCTCTCACACACACACACACACACAGTCTCCCTCACTGGTCACACCGGGGTCGGCTGCCTGCCCCTCTCCCGGGCTTGTCTGTGCCCGATGGTCCCTGGAGAGGCAACACGCGGTGTCCACGGGGACTCTGGAGGCCTTCAGTGGACGCTGGCCGCCGCGGGGGGTGGAGTGTAGACAGGGATGGGACTATTGTGTTATAATGACCGCCTGATGTACTGTGACTATTGACGGTCTTTGTTCCATCTGGTGCACTGTAAAGTGAGAATACTGAATAAAGTCCTTGTTAAGGGAAACAACGTTTCTCCCCCTCCCTCTCTCCCCTCCACCCCCCCATCTCACACACCGTCTCTCTCTCTCACACACACACAGTTTCCTCTCACACACAGCCTCTCTCTCTCTCTCTCTCTCTCTATCAGTCTCTCTCACATGCAGTCTCTCACACAGCCTCCTCTCTCACACGCACTCACACAGTCTCCTCTCTCACACTCTCTCAGTCTCTCTCTCACACACTCTCTCAGTCTCTCTCTCACAGTCTCTCAAACACTCAGTCTATCTCACAGCCTCTCGCACACAATCTCTCTCTCCCCCCCCCCCCTCTCTCTCTCTCCCCCCTCCCTCCCCCTCTCTCTCTCTCCCCCCCCTACCCCTCTCTCCCCCTCCCCCCCTCTCCCTCTCTCTGTTCCCACACATCCACACTCAGGCCCTGCATTCACCCCACACACACACGCGAACTCTCTCCCCTCCACCCCTCCCCTTCACGCTCAGTCCCCACCACCACCACTGCCCCGTGTCAGGGCACAACTCGGAGCGCGTCTCCATCGCTCCATGGTGGGATCTGTGTCTGGGCTCCAGCTGCCGCCGTGTGGTTTCAGCTCTGCGGTCCCGGCCTCCAGCAGGAAGTGCAGTCTGTACGAAGCAACTGCCGTCTGTCTCCGACCCGGGAGCCGGAGCTGTGGTGAGGGGGAGGGGGGGGGGGCTGGGTCCAGCCGACAATAGGTGCAGGAGGAGGCCATTCGGCCCTTCGAGCCAGCACCGCCATTCAATGTGATCATTGCTGATCATTCTCAATCAGTACCCCGTTCCTGTTTTCTCCCCATACCCCCTGACTCCGCTATCCCTAAGAGCTCTATCTAGCTCTCTCTTGAATGTATTCAGAGAATTGGCCTCCACTGCCTTCTGAGGCAGAGAATTCCACAGATTCACAACTCTCTGACTGAAAAAGTTTTCCCTCATCTCTGTTCTAAATGGCCTATCCCTTATTCTTAAACTGTGGCCCCTGGTTCTGGACTCCCCCAACATTGGGAACATGTTTCCTGCCTCTAACGTGTCCAACCCCTTAATAATCTTATACGTTTCGATAAGATCCCCTCTCATCCTTCTAAATTCCAGTGTATACAAGCCTAGTCGCTCCAGTCTTTTAACATATGACAGTCCCGCCATTCCGGGAATTAACCTAGTAAACCTACGCTGCACGCCCTCAATAGCAAGAATACCCTTCCTCAAATTTGGAGTCCAAAACTGCACACAGTACTCCAGGTGCGGTCTCACTAGGGCCCTGTACAACTGCAGAAGGACCTCTTTGCTCCTATACTCAACTCCTCTTGTTATGAAGGCCAACATTCCATTGGCTTTCTTCACTGCCTGCTGTACCTGCATGCTTCCTTTCAGTGACTGATGCACTAGGACACCCAGGTCACGTTGCACGTCCACTTTTCCTAACTTAGTCAATAGTCAATAGTCAATAGTCAACTTGACACCATTCAGATAATAATCTGCCTTTCTACTCTTACCACCAAAGTGGATAACCTCACACTTATCCATATTAAACTGCATCTGCCAAGCATCCGCCTGTCCAAGTCACCCTGCAACCTCATAGCATCTTCCTCACAGTTCACACCGCCACCCAGCTTTGTATCATCTGCAAATTTGCTAATGGTACTTTTAATCCCTTCATCCAAGTCAGTTATGTATATTGTAAATAGCTGCAGTCCCAACACCGAGCCTTGCGGTACCCCACTAGTCACTGCCTGCCATTCTGAAAGGGACCCATTTATCCCCACTCTTTGCTTTCTGTCTGTCAACCAACTTTCTATCCATGTCAGTACCCTACCTCCAATACCATGTGCTCTAATTTTGCCCACCAATCTCCTATGTGGGACCTTGTCGATGGCTTTCTGAAAGTCAAGGTACACCACATCCACCGGCTCTCCCCTGTCAATTTTCCTGGTTACATCCTCAAAAAATTCCAGAAGATTAGTCAAGCATGATATCCCCTTCGTAAATCCATGCTGACTCGGAACGATCCTGTTACTGCTATCCAAATGCTCTGGAATTTCGTCTTTTATAATTGACTCCAGCATCTTCCCCACCACTGATGTCAGACTAACTGGTCTATAATTTCCCGTTTTCTCTCTCCCTCCTTTTGTTGAAAAGTGGGATAACATTAGCTATCCTCCAATCCACAGGAACTGACCGGGCTGCGGTGTACGAAGCAGCTGCCGTCTGTCTCCGACCCGGGAGCCGGAGCTGTGGTGAGGGTGAGGGTGAGGGGGGGCTGGGTCCAGCCGAGACGGGCTGCGGTCCACATGAAGGGGGAGCACAATCGTAGGCGCCGCTCTCCCCGTTTCAAAAGATCCCCAGCCGGTATCACAGAGTGACTCAGCATGCAAACAGGCCCTTCGGCCCAACTCACCCACACCGGCCAACATGTCCCAGCTACACTAGTCCCACCTGCCCGCGTTTGGCCCACATCCCTCCAAACCTGTCCTATCCATCCACCTGTTTCTTAAATGTTGGGATAGTCCCAGCCTCAACTACCTCCTCTGGCAGCTCGTTCCATACACTCACCGCCCTTTGTTTGAAAAAGTTACCCCTCAGATCCCGATCAAATCTTTTCCCCCTTCACCTTAAACCTATGTCCTCTGGTCCTCGATTCCCCTACTCTGGGCAAGACACTCTGTGCATCTACCCGATCTATTCCTCTCATGATTTAATACACCTCTATAAGATCACCCCTCATTCTCCTGCGCTCCATGGAATAGAGGCCCAGCCTGCTCAACCTCTCCCTGTAGCTCACACCCTCTAGTCCTGGCAACATCCTCGTAAATCTTCTCTACCCTTCCCAGCTTGATAACATCTTTCCTACAACATGGTGCCCAGAACTGAACACAATACTCCAAATGTGCTCTCACCAACGTTTTATATAACTGCAACATGCTCCACCAAGCACTGCCTGACCCCAACAGTTTTGTGTTTACTTTTTGAAAGATAAACTTTAATTGCAGTTAAGAAACCAAATACTGAATGATGCAACATGAAAGGATCTTGGTTCGGCTGCTCTTAGTGTATTGCGTACACTTCTGGTCGTCCCATTACTGGAAGATTGTGGAGGCTTTGGAAAGAGTACAGAGGAGGTTTACGAGAATATGTAGGAAGGAACTGGAGATGCTGGTTTACACTGAAGGTAGACACAAAAAATGTTGGAGTAACTCAGCGGGACAGGTGTCAGCATCTCTGGATAGAAACGTCACCCATTCCTTCCATCCAGCATTTTGTGTCTATCTTTACCACAATGTTGCAGGATGGGACTGCAAACGCTGGTTTAAACCGAAGATGGACACAAAAAGCTGGAGTAACTCAACAGGACAGGCAGCATCTCTGGACAGAAGGAATGGGTGACTTTTTGGGTCTCCCCCTTGCCTTCTACCAGAGATGCTGCCACTCCTGCTGAGTTACTCCAGCTTTTTGTGTCTATCTTCGCTTTACTGCAGTGTTGCCTGGATCGGAGGGTTTCAGCTACCGGGAGAGGTTGGACAGATTTGAATTGTTTTCTGTGGTACATCAGAGGCTGAGTGGAGACTTGGAAGAAGTATATAGAATTATGAGAGGCTTTCCAGACAGTCAGAACCTTTATCCCCATGGTGGAAATGTCCAACACTAGAGGCACAGCTATAAGGTGAGAGGGGGTAAGTTTAATGGAGATGTGTGGGGCATGTTTCTTACACAGAGGGTGATGGGGGACTGGGACGCACTGCCAGCAGTGGTGGTGGTGGAGGCAGATATAATGGTGGTGTTTAATCGGCTTTTAGACAGGCTCATGGAAATGCATGTTATGCAGGTATGGTATGGTTCTTTATTTGTCACATGTACCGAGGTACAGTGAAATTCATTTTTGTATAGAGTTCAGTACAATTATCACTATACTTACACTCTACTGTCTGAAGAAGGGTCTCGACCCGAAACGTCACCCATTCCTTCCCTCCAGAGATGCTGCCTGTCCCTCTGGGTTCCTCCAGCAATTTGTGTCTATCTTCGGTGTAAACCAGCATCTGCATTTCCTTTGCACACTAGATGTAAGCACTTAGATACATCTTACATCAGCATCTCAGCTCCAGTACATGTGTATCGCAGTCGTACACTGAGACTGTGTACAGAGTTGCCAGTTTGGTGCTATTTCCAAGTCCCAGTTGTTGTAAGTGCAGGGTTCATGACCTGCCCATGAAGGCCCATTGCCATGGCGACGTTGCAGGGTGGGCCTGGCCGAGCGTAGCCGTGGTGTCCTCCGCCGCTGCTCCACCGCTCTAGACCACGTGCGGTCCACGTGCTCGGCCTCTTGGAGCGGCGCCCGGTCCAGCTGAACCCCAGGCTGCTGCAGGGCCTCCAGCGGCCCACTCCCCCGGCAAAGCCGTGCCCCCCCTCCCACAGCCAGTCTGCTCACCGGCCCCCCAGGTGGGAGCCCGTGGGTCCTCGATCTGTCCATGACAGGCAAGTCCCTGGTCTATCCCTCTATTCCCGGCACTTCCAAGTGCCTATCCAAAAGCCTCCTAAGCACCACGATAGTATCTGCCTCCACCACTATTCCTGGCAGCACATTCCAAGCCCCCGCCATTCTCTGTGTAAAAAGAAACCTGCCCCCCTCTACTCTACTAAACTTTGCCCCTCTCACCTTACAGCTCTGCCCTCTTGTGTTGGACATTCCCCACCCTGGGAGAAAGGTTCTGACTGTCTACCCTATCTATGTCTCATAATTTTACATGCATCTATCACGGCCACGGTGGCACAGCGGTAGAGCTGCTGCCTTTCAGCGCTTGCAGCGCCGGAGACCCGGGTTCGATCCTGACTGTGGGTGCTGTCTGTAGGGAGTTTGTACTTTCTCCACGTGACCCGCGAGGGTTTTTTCCGAGATCTTCGGTTTCCTACCACACTCCAAAGACGTACAGGTATGTAGGTTAATTGGCGTGGTGTATGTGTAAATTGTCCCAATTGTGTGTAGGATAGTGTGAATGTGCGGGGATTGCTCGTCAGTACGGACGCGGTGGGCCGAAGGGCCTGTTTCCGCGCTATAACTCTAAACTAAACTAAACTAGAAGTGTTCCCTCAACCTTTGACCTTCCAGAGAAACAATCAAGGTCTATCCAACCTCTAAGGTAGAAACAAAATGAGTAACTCAGCGGGCCAGGCAGCACCTCGGGAGAGAATAAATGGGTGAAGTTTCGGGTCGAGACCCTTATTCAGACCTCTTCCTGTAGTTTAAACCTTCTATTCCAGGCAACATTCTGGTCAACGTCTTCCGCACCTTCTCCAAAGCTACCTCATCTTTCCAGTAATGGAATCTTTCATTAATCTTTCATTAACAGTAATCTTTCCAGCATTACCCACCCCATCCACCTGTGCTGCCACCTTCATTGAGCTACGAACATAGATTTCAAGATTCCTCTGCACATCAATACTGTTAAGCGCCTTGCCATTAACTGTGTGGCAAGTTCAACCTTCCAGAGTGCAACACCTCACACTTCGGTCATAAGGTCATAAATAATCGGAGCAGAATTAGGCCATTTGGACTATTGTCTACTCCGCCATTCAATCATGGCTGATCTCTCTCTCCCTCTGAACCCCATTCTCCTGCCTTCTCCCCCTTAGCCATGACACCCATACTAACCAAGAATCTATCTATCTCTGCCTTAAAAATATCAATTGACTTGGCCTCCACAGCGTTCTGTGGCAAAGAATTCCACAGATTCACCACCCACTGA
Organism: Rhinoraja longicauda; assembly: GCF_053455715.1. Taxonomy (NCBI): domain Eukaryota; kingdom Metazoa; phylum Chordata; class Chondrichthyes; order Rajiformes; family Arhynchobatidae; genus Rhinoraja; species Rhinoraja longicauda. The sequence continues at coordinate 19,563,683 of NC_135971.1, read as the reverse complement.
CAAAATAAATTCCTCCTCATCTCCTTCTTAAAGGACTGTCCTTTAATTCTGAGGCTGTGACCTCTGGTCCTAGACTCTCCCACTGGTGGAAACATCCTCTCCACATCCACTCTATCCAAGCGTTTCACTGTTCAATAACACAAGAACACAAGAAAATAGGAGCAGGAGTAGGCCAACCGGCCCCTCGAGCCCGCTCCGCCATTCAATACGATCATGGCTGATCCTACCCCAACCCCCTTCCCACTATCGCCCTTCTTCCCACCCAAAAGAACAGTGTGATCTCCTGGGGGAGGCGATAAACCGGATAAAAACCCAGGCCAATTTGGGAAAAAAATCCGGGAAATTCCTCTCCAAGCTAGGCAATCGAAACTTGTCCAGGAGATTACTCAGGTCTTACTATACTAACCATAGCTCATGTCCACTTCCCTGCCCGCTCCCCGTAACCCCTAATTCCCTTGTCTATTAAAAAACAATCTATTTCTGTTTTAAATTTATTTAACGTTCCTGCATCCACAGCTCCCTGAGGCAGCGAATTCCACAGACTAACCACCCTCTGAGTGAAGAAGTTTCTCCTCATCTCAGTTTTAAAAGAGCCCCCTCTTATTCTAAGACTATGCCCCCTAGTTCTGGTCTCCCCGATCATCGGAAACATCTTTAGCGCATCCTCCCGATCAAGGCCCCTCACGATCTTATACGTTTCAATAAGATCGCCTCTCATTATTCAAGTTTCAATGAGGTCCCCCCTCATCCTTCTAAACTCCAGTGAGTACAGGCCCAGTGCCGACAAATGCTCATCATATGTTAACCCACTCATTCCTGGGATGATTCTTGTAAACCTCCTCTGGGCTCTCCCCAGAGCCAGTACATCTTTCCGCAGGTATGGTGCACAAAATTGCTCACAATACTCCAAATGCGGCCTGACCAGCGCCTTATAGAGCCTAAGCATTACATCCCTGTCCTCAGGTTAGGCTCCATCTGCCATTTCTCCACCCATTTCTGCATTTGGTCTATATCCCGCTGTATCTTCTGATAGCCTTCCACACTGTCTTCAACTCGGGCAGTGGTAGAGTTGCTGCCTTACAGCACTTGCAGCGCTGGAGACCCGGGTTCGATCCCGACTACGGGTGCTGTCTGTACGGAGTTTTTTAAAATATTTTATTTAAATTTTAACAGAACCCATACGTTATACATTTTACATTCCTTAGTAAACAATAGTCACTGACCTATAACTTCGGTTATACACGTATTGTTCTGTATTTTCTCCCCTCCCCCCCACCCACCCCCCCACCCGCCAGTTCAAAAGAAGGAAAAAGAAAAAGCAGAAGAAAGAAAGAAAAAGAAAAACCTGGAGTCCTGAGGGAGTCACTTCTGAGTAGTTTCTTTTTAAATTCTTGTTAGGTATCAAAGCAATCCTGAATTTAACTACTTCCTATTCTTAATCCTAGCTTTGCCATGAATGGGTTCCACACCTTCAAAAAGAAGTCATATCCATTTCTCAGATTATACGTTGCTTTTTCTAATGGGATACAACTCCGCATTTCTGCATGCCATCTTTCAAATCTTATTTCATTTTGTTCTTTCCTTGTGACCGCAACACATTTTTTTGCTACTGCTAATGATATTTTGAGAAATCTTTCTTGATGTTTATCCAAACTTAGCTTTGGTATTATTCCTTTTGTATCTCCTAGCAAAAACAACCTTGAATCCATTGGTATGATCTTATTCATCAATTGATCTAAAAACTTTTTTAGGTCTTGCCAAAAAGGAATTACCTTCTGACATGCCCATGTAGAGTGTATAAAAGTGCCCACGTCTTGGTTGCATCTAAAACACCTTTCAGATGAGTTTGGTTTAAATTTATTTAATTTTTCCGGGGTTAAATATAGTTGCTGCAAAAAATTATACTGTACTAAGCTGTGTCTCACATTAATAGTATTTTTCATACTATCTAAACACAGTCTGTACGGAGTTTGTACGTTCTCCCATTGACCATGTGGGGTTTCTCCAAGATCTTCGGTTTCCTCACACACTCCAAAGACGTAGAGGTATGCAGGTTAATTCGCTTGGTGTGTGTGTAAATCGTCCCTAGTGTGTGTTGGGTAGTGTTAAGTGTGTGGTAGTGTGAATGTGTGGGAATCGTTGTTTGGTGCAGACTCGGTGGGCCAAAGGACCTGTTTCTGTTCTGTATCTCTAAAATTAAAAAGCTAAACAACTCCTCCAATTTTGGTGTTGTCAGCAAACGTACTCCCTGTCGTCAGCAAACTCACTCATATTTTGTTCTCATTTCAGGTTTTCAAGTTTCTTCTGCTTTCTGGTGAGGGCAGATAGATAGTCTCACTATGGGAATTTGTGGAGCTCATCAGGGCTGTGGATTAACAGGAGGAACTGAGATTCACCTAAAGTCTGTTCTTTATCATATCATATCATATATCATATATATACAGCCGGAAACAGGCCTTTTCGGCCCTCCAAGTCCGTGCCGCCCAGTGATCCCCGTACATTAACACTATCCTACACCCACTAGGGACAATTTTTACATTTACCCAGCCAATTAACCTACATACCTGTACGTCTTTGGAGTGTGGGAGGAAACCGAAGATCTCGGAGAAAACCCACGCAGGTCACGGGGAGAACGTACAAACTCCTTACAGTGCAGCACCCGTAGTCAGGATCGAACCTGAGTCTCCGGCGCTGCATTCGCTGTAAAGCAGCAACTCTGATATTTTCAAGTCTATGCCTATCCCTTTGAATCAATAAATCAATGTAAACCTCTCCCGTTGTGTTAACAAACATATCTCACCAGATGTTCCACGAACACAGAACAGACCTGTTGCAGACCTTCAGTGCAGTCATAAACTCTGTTCGTCTTTGGTTTAAAATTTTATTGTGCTCTTTAATTCAGTGTGTTTTTGAAAAATGTCTTTCACAATGAATGAATGAATGAATGAATGAATGAATGAATGAATGAATGAACGAACGAATGAATGAATGAATGAATGAATGAATGAATGAATGAATGAATGAATGAACGAATGAATGAATGAATAAGTTTATTGGCCAAGTATGTGCATATACAAGGAATGTGCCTTGGTGTCCCGCTCGCAAGTAAGAACACGAACATACAATAAACAATTAAGAATAAAGCACAAAACATTAAAACATTACATGTGAGTGAAATAAACCAGAGCAAAAAGAGACGACAGACTTTGGTTGTTGAGTGGAGCTACTACTTGCGGACAGAAGCTGTTTCTATGTCTGGCTTTTGTTGCTTTGACAGTCCGGCCTTCCAGAGGGAAGTGCTTCAAAGAGTTTGTGGCCAGGGTGAGAGGGGTCAGAGATGATCTTGCCCGCTTGCTTCCTGGCCCTTGCAGTGTACAGTTCGTCAATGGGGGGGGGGAGGGGGGGAAGGGGGGAGGGGGGGGAGAGGGGGGGAGAGCGGGGGAGGGGGAGGGGGGGGAGGTTGCAGTCGAACGATTCGTTGCAGCCTCAATAAGATAGACACAAAATGAAGGAGGAACAAATGCGGATGGTACGGAAATAGGTGAAGGGGCAGGTAGTGCAGAGAAAGCAGGGACTCTGCAGAAGGACTTGGACAGGTTTGGAGAGTGGACAGGGAAGTGGCAGATGGAATATAGTGTAGCAAAGTGAGGAGTCATGCATTTTGATAGTGGGAACAAAGGCACCAGACTGATTTCTCAATGGGGAGAGAATCCAGAAATGGGAGGTGCAAAGGGCTGGTGCGGGATTCTCAAAAAGTTAACCTGCAAGTCGAATCGGTTGTAAAGAAGGCAAATGCATTGCTAGCGTTTATTTCACAGGGGCTATTATACAAAAACAGGGATGGAATGCTGAGGCTCTATAAGGCACTGGTCAGGCCGCATTTGGGATATTGTGAGCAATTTTGGGCACCATATCTGAGGAATAATGTGCTGGCTCTGGAGAGGGTCCAGAGGAGGTTAAAAAAATGATACCAGAAATGAGTAGGTTAACATATGATAAGCATTTGACAGCACTAGGCCTGAACTCGCTGGACTTTAGAAGAATGATGGGGGATCTCATTGAAACTTACCGAATAGTGAAAGGCTTGGATAGAGTGGATGTGGAGAGGATGTTTCCACTAGTGGGAGAGTCTAGGACCAGAGGTTATAACGTCAGAGTTAAAGGACGTTCCTTTAGGAAGGAGGAATTTCTTTGGTCAGAGGGTGGTGAACCTGTGGAACTCTTTGCTACAGAAAGCTGTTGAGGCCAAGTCAGTGGATATTTCTAAAGCAGAGATAGATAGATTCTTGATTAGTACGGGTAAGAGGGGTTCTGGGGAGAAGGCAGATGAATGGGGTTAGGAGGGAGAGATAGAGCAGCCATAATTGAATGGTGGAGTAGACTTGATGGGCCAACTGGCCTAATTCTGTTCCTTTCACGTATGACTTTATGACCTTATGAACTCAGCGGGTCAGGAATAATGTCTGGAGAAAACGAATAGGTGATGTTTCGGGTCGAGACCCTTCAGACTGAGAGTCAGGGGGGAGGGAAACAAGCGATGTGAAAAGGTACAAATGAACAAATGAATGAAAGTTGTGGAAAATGACAAATCAAAGCTAAGAATGGTACATTGGTGTCTGTAGAAAAGATGATAACGAGTGAATCCAAACAGTGAAACTCAGAAGGATGACAGTAACACTAGTAGGCCAACGAGAGTGGGTGAGCGATAGAGAGAGAGGGAATGCAAGGGTTACTTGACGTTAGAGAAATCAATAGTCATATCCATGGGTTGTAAGCTGCCATTATAAGTGCTCTAAGACATAAAATGCTGGAGTAACTCAGCGGGTCAGGCAGCATCTCTGGAGAGAAGGAATGGGTGACGTTTCAGCGGGTCAGGCAGCACCTGTGGAGAGAAGAAATGGGTGACCTTTCAGCGGGTCAGGCCGCATCTCTGGAGAGCAGGAATGGGTGACGTTTCCAGTTGAGAACCTTCTTCAGGCTGGTTAAGAATAGGGGAAACGAGAGATATAGGCGATGATGTGGAGGACGATGGTTTCGCGGAACACCTTCGCTCAGTCCGCCTGAACCTACCTGATATCCCGGTTGCCAAACACATTAATTCTCATTCCCATTCACTGAGTTTCACTGTACCTTAATTGGCACATGTGACAATAAACTGACCTTTGGACCTTTCGACCTTTGAACCCATTCCCACACTGACCTTTCTGTCCTGGGCCTCCTCCATTGTCAGAGTGAGGCTAAATCCAAATTGGAGGAACAGCACCTCATATTTCGCTTGGGCAGCTTACAGCCCAGTGGTATGAATACTGATTTCTCTCACTTCAGGTAGCCCCAACATTCCCTCTCACTCTATCCCACCCCCACACTAGTCACACTAACTTCAGCCATGATCCCAATGAATGGAGGTGCTGGCTCGAAGGGCTAAATGGTCTCCTCCTGCACCTATTTTCTATGTTTCTATGTTTCTCGTTTTCACCCAACAAACAGCTAACGATGGCCTGTTTCCTTTATCATCGTTACTTTTTTACATATCTTTCATTCATTGTTCTTTATGTCTCTACATCATCGTCTATATCTCTCGTTTCCGTTATCCATAATTAGGCTGAAGAAGGATCTCGCACAAAAATGTCACCCATTCCTTCTCTCCAGAGACGCTGCATGTCCTGCTGAGTTACTCCAGCATTTTGTGTCTTTCTTCAGAAACCAGCATCTGCAGTTCCTTCCTGCACTCTTGGTTGCCATCGTGTGGCCATGTATGGTCTTGCCAAGACGATGAAATGTCGATAATGGCACGGTGGCGCAGCGGTAGAGTTGATGCCTCGGAGCCCTTACAGCGGCAGAGAGCCAGGTTCGATTCTGACTTCGGGTGCTGTCGTCTGTATGTTCCTTCCGTGTGGGTTTTCTCGGAGCTCTTCGGTTTCCTCCCAGGTTTGCAAGTGTACAGGTTTGCAGTTTAATTTACTTGGTGTGTAAATTGTCCCGAGTGTGTGTTGGACAATTAGTGTGCGGGATCGCTGGTCGGTATGGACTCGGTGGGCCGAAGGGCCTGTTTCCATCCTGTATCTCTAAATACCGGCAACTGCACTTCCAAAGTCCTTTGTCGACTGTGTATAAAAATTGTTGATTGTCACTCCTTGACCATCGTATTTACTGTCCTAGGTAGACACAAAATGCTGGAGTAACTCAGCGGGACAGGCAACATCTCTGGAGAGAAGGAATGGGTGACGTTTCGGG